>NC_053022.1:512323633-512522218 GCF_003073215.2 Triticum urartu | reverse complement strand
AACATTTTTACATGTCTAGTTTTTAGAAGAAAAAAAAGATTGATGTTTGCTTTGCAATTATATCGATTTTTCAGCTTTAAACTTCATTGTGAGTATGCTAGCACAATTCCAATTAGCCCATTTGCCAGCAACACTTTAGCCACTTCAGCTGCATGGGGCACTGTAAACTTTGGCTCAATGCCTAGTGTCTTTAATGGCCAGACTCAAAAGATAGAAGTACTTTAGCCTTTATGTATATTCAGACCAAGAACCCCTGCCAATTCCAACTATAAATAGATGAAAAATACATGTGATTGAAGAAAACTACAGAATAACCTCGACACAATAACTGTTGTCAGCCAATTAGAGCAGAATACAAAATAAATAATGACAAGAACAACATATAACATTTTGGATATAAGTTAATACATCCCTTCCCTAACTTTATGTAAGAATCATATCTGATGTTGTATGGCTCGTATGTCAATAGTAGTTTGTGTTCTGTACTTGGTATACATATCAATGAATATTTGAAATTTGAATGTTATTAAGCAAACAAAATTGCAGAAAGGAGAATCTTACCAAGCCACCAGGGAAGATGAAGACTGAAAAGTTCGAGAAAACAAAATGGTTTTTGGATATCAACCTTTTCTGATCTTTCTCTGGAGGAAACTTTTTGAGAAGCAATGGAATGATGTTGATAGGGACTTTGATTGCAAAGTACGCAATAAAAATATGTGGTACTCCCTCTGTCCCATAATATAAGAACGTTTTCGACACTAACACTAGTGTAGTGTCAAAAACATTCTTATATTATGGGACGGAGGGAGTATATCATTAAGGTTGCCCCAGAGGTATTCAAAGTTGATGTTCCAATATTACACTCTGTTTTTTTGTAACAAAAATGTGCCATTTGGTCTCTTAACATCCAAAAAAACGCCTGGTTTGGATTCAGGATGAACTGCATGCATGGTACAGATACTCTATTTTTGATATATAGACGCGGTATTTTTCAAATACATCTGAAGGAAAGTCCACAACAAAAACATAGAGACGACTCGGAAACGATTTCAGATAAATAATACATAGTTGATGAGTAATGCTACACCTACGAACAAAGTTAACCGTAATTTTACATGATTAGACAGCTGGCAATTTGTGATTTGGATTAGGGGGGAGGAGGGGCCTACCCTAGTTAAAATCATTTAGATCACTATTTTAGTGATCTAAACGCTCTTATGTTAGTTTGCAGAGGGAGTACAAGCAAGCCAACAAGTGCTATCGCATTGGCTTTCTATCTCCACGCCATCGCTCGGGACCTGGCGGCTACCAAAAGCGGACGGACACAATGTTCACGGCCGGCGGTGCTTTTTAGGGGATGCGGCCGTAGAGGAACCCCGGGACGCCCGGGTGTACGGAGGAGCGGCCGCGGAGAGCGGGCATGGCCCAGCCGAAGCATACGCGGATGCGCGCCTGGAGGCATCAGAGCATCTTGGCGGCACGTGCGCGTGCATAGCGAGAGTTTGGTGTTACCGGAGAAGTGATAACTCCGGAGAAACAACTATTGTCAGTGAACTCGCCGCTCCCACTGTGCCATGTACTCCACTTATGGCCATGCCGTCGTCGCCATACTTCCTGCCCGCCCAGGCCCATGGCCCTCCGCATCCTATGGGAGTAGTCCACGTCCGTCTGGAGTGGCAGTGTAGAGGGGGTTAGGTGGCCTCCCGACGCCCATGATGGGGAAGGAAAATCTCCAGAGGGCTTCGGCTGCGTAGGATATCTCGTCGCCTACCTCGTGCACAATGCTTGACATGCCTCCCGCCCTCTATTGTGTCATGCCGTGCCGTTCCACATGCCCGCATCCCCATTAATCCAGGATGAGTGGCAACCGACTCCAGCGCTTCTGATGGAGGTCAGGGTGAATGGTATGCGGGGGATGGACCGGCGAATTCGGCAGCTTGATGCATGGTGCCCCTTGATACGTCCATTTTGCATCATGCTTTTATATCGATATTTATTGCATTATGGGCTGTTATTACACATTATGTCATAATACTTATGTCTATTCTCTCTTATTTTACAAGGTTTACATAAAGAGTGAGAATGCCGGCAGCTGGGATTCTGGGCTGGAAAAGGAGCAAATATTAGAGACCTATTCTGCACAGCTCCAAAAGTCCTGAAACTTCACGGAATATGTTTTCCAAATATATAAAAAATACTGAGAGCAAGAACTTCACCAGGGGGCCACACCCTGCCCACGAGGGTGGGGGGCGCGCCCCCCCTACCTCGTGGGCCCCCTGGTGGCCCTCCGGTGGCCATCTTCTGCTATATGAAGTCTTTCAATGGGAAAAAATAAGAAGCCATCTTCTCGGACGAAACTCCGCCGCCATGAGGCGGAACCTTGGCGGAACCAATCTAGGGCTCTGGCGGAGCTGTTCTGCCGGGGAAACTTCCTCCTGGAGGGGGAAATCATCGCCATCGTCATCACCAACGCTCCTCTCATCGGGAGAGGGCAATCTCCATCAACATCTTCATTAGCACCATCTCCTCTCAAAACCCTAGTTCATCTCTTGTATCCAATTCTTGTCTCCAAGTCTGGAATTGGTGCTAGTAGGTTGCTAGTAGTGTTAATTACTCCTTGTAGTTGATGCTAGTTGGTTTAATTGGTGGAAGATCATATGTTCACATCCTATATGCATATTAATACCCCTCTGATTATGAACATGTTTATTCTTTGTGAGTAGTTACTTTTGTTCCTGAGGACATGGGAGAAGTCTTGCTATTAGTAGTCATGTGAATTTGGTATTCGTTCGATATTTTGATGAGATGTATGTTGTCTCTCCTCTAGCGGTGTTATGTGAACGTCGACTACATGACACTTCACCATTATTTGGGCCTGGAGGAAGGCATTGGGAAGTAATAAGTAGATGATGGTTTGCTAGAGTGACAGAAGCTTAAACCCTAGTTTATGCGTTGCTTCGTAAGGGGTAGATTTGGATCCATATGTTTCATGCTATGGTTAGGTTTACCTTAATACTTTCGTTGTAGTTGCAGATGCTTGCAATAGAGGTTAATCATAAGTGGGATGCTTGTCCAAGTAAGGGCAGTAACCAAGCACCGGTCCACCCACATACCAAATTATCAAAGTACCGAACGTGAATCATATGAGCATGATGAAAACTAGCTTGACGATATTCCCATGTGTCCTCGGGAGAGCTTTTCTCTATATAAGAGTTTGTCCAGGCTTGTCCTTTGCTACAAAAAGGATTGGGCCACCTTGCTGCACTTTATTTACTTTTGTTACTTGTTTCTCATTACAAATTATCCTATCACAAAACTATTTGTTACCACTTATTTCAGTACTTGCAGAGAATACCTTGCTGGAAACCGCTTATCATTTCCTTCTGCTCCTCGTTGGGTTCGACACTCTTGCTTATCGAAAGGACTACGATAGATCCCCTATACTTGTGGGTCATCAAGACTCTTTTCTGGCGCCATTGTCAAGGAGGTCTACGCAAAAGTCAACATACCAAGTACCCATCACATACCCTTATCTCCCGCATTACATTATTTGCCATTTGCCTCTCGTTTTCCTCTCCCCCACTTCACCCTTCCCGTTTTATTCACCCTCTCTCTCCCTATCCTCCCTCTCTTTCTCTATTTGCCACTTTTTGCCCGCTTGTTTGCTTGTGTGTTAGTTCGTTTGCTTGTCCTTATGGCTAGTCCTTTACCTTCCACCTCTGTGTCCGAAATTGGGGAAATTATTGTCGATATGGACAATAATAATATCATGAAAAATTCCGATGCTCCTGCTAAAGAACCACATATCTTACTTACAAAAAAATTCCGTGTTGGTAGTGGTAATATTATTGGAAAAGGAGTTATTCAAGATTTCTTTACTTGTGCCAGTGCTTTACCTTCTATGGGTAGTTCTATCCTTCATAGAACTAGTAGTCTTGCAGACGCTATTGCCATGCTTGTAGTTGAACTTGAAAGACAATTCATGCACATGCATCCTTGCATACAAAGGATTTTCCTGGAATTTCCTAATATTGAGCATTCTTCTATTAAGCGTGCCGCTACTATCTTTTTGGCTCATGAGTTTAGATTCATAATAAAAGTGGCCAAAGAAATATTTGCACATTATGGTGTGGACGCTTGCCGTCCTCCCATAGAGGCTATCCTCTTTGATCAAGAAGAAATAATGCATTTTCAATCTCTAGACTATGTTGCTTTCAATGAAAATCTTAGAAAAAGGGTTCCTACCAATGTTTTAGTTGATAGAATTTCTGAACTTAATGATGATTTGGCTATTCAAAATAATGAACTAGGATATTCTCTTGAATATAGGCTCACAAAGTTCTGCCAAAAGAATGCTTATAATGATGAATTGGTTGTGCACTATGAAGGACCAAAGGAGGAACCTATACCTACCAAGGTTGACCTTGGGGACTTTTGTCCCATTAAATTTAGCCCTTTTGATTACTTTTGCTTGCCTCAAAGAAAACTTGCTACCGAACATAGAGAATATGAAATGAGTTTTAATAATCTATCTTACTATTATGGCAATACCTAGATCTATCCTTGCTTGTTATGCCTAGCTAGGGGCGTTAAACGATAGCGCTTGTTGGGAGGCAACCCAATTTTGTTTTTATTCCTAGATTTTTTCTCCTGTTTAGTAATAAATAATTTATCTAGCCTCTATTTTGGTTGTGTTTTTGTGTTTAATTAGTGTTTGTTCCAAGTAGAACCGTTGGGAAGACTTGGGGAAAGTCTTGTTACACTTGCTGTAAAAAACAGAAACTTTAGCGTTCACGAGAACTACTGCCATTTTTATTTGGAAAGTGATATTTAGTTAATTATTTTTGAAGATGATTAATAGATAAATTCCTCACGTCAAGAAATTTATTTTAGAATTTTTGGGGTTACAGATCTTGCGCTAGCTACAGATTACTACACACTGTTCTGTTTTTGACAGATTCTGTTTTTCGTGTGTTGTTTGCTTATTTTGATGAATCTATGGCTAGTAAAATAGTTTATAAACCATAGAGAAGTCGGAATACAGTAGGTATAATGCCAATATAAATAAATAATGAGTTCATTACAGTACCTTGAAGTGGTCTTTTGTTTTCTTTCGCTAACGGAGCTCATGAGATTTTCTACCTTAAGTTCTGTGTTGTGAAGTTTTCAAGTTTTGGGTAAAGATTTGATGGATTATGGAACAAGGAGTGGCAAGAGCCTAAGCATGGGGATTCCCATGGCACCCCCAGGATAATCTAAGGACACCTAAAAGCCAAAGCTTGGGGATGCCCCGGAAGGCATCCCCTCTTTCGTCTACTTCTATCGGTAACTTTACTTGGAGCTATATTTTTATTCGCCACATGATATGTGTTTTGCTTGGAGCGTCTTGTATGATTTGAGTCTTTATTTGTTAGTTTACCACAATCATACTTGCTGTACACACCTTTGGAGAGAGCCATACATGATTTGGAATTTGTTAGAATACTCTATGTGCTTCGCTTATATCTTTTGAGTTATGTAGTTTTGCTCTAGTACTTCACTTATATCTTTTAGAGCACGATGCTGGATTTGTTTTATAGAAACTATTGATCTCTCATGCTTCACTTAGATTATTTTGAGAGTTTTAAATAGCATGGTAATTTGCTTAAAGTCTTAATATGCTTGGTATACAAGATTAATAATAAAACTTTCTTATGAGTGTGTTGAATACTATGAGAAGTTTGATGCTTGATAATTGTTTTGAGATATGAAGATGGTGATATTAAAGTTATGCTTGTTGAGTAGTTGTGAATTTGAGAAATACTTGTGTTAAAGTTTGTGATTCCCGTAGCATGCACGTATGGTGAACCGTTATGTGATGAAGTCGGAGCATGATTTATTTTTTGATTGTCTTCTTATGAGTGGCGGGCGAGGACGAGCGATGGTCTTTTCCTACCAATCTATCCCCCTAGGATCATTCGCGTAATACTTTGCTTTGATAACTTGTAGATTTTTGCAATAAGTATATGAGTTCTTTATGACTAATGTTGGTTCCATGGATTATACGCACTCTCACCCTTCCACCTTTGCTAGCCTCTCTAATACCGCGCACCTTTCGCCGGTATCATACACCTACCATATACCTTCCTCAAAACAGCCACCATACCTACCTATTATGGCATTTCCATAGCCATTCCGAGATATATTGCCATGCAACTTTCCACCGTTCCGTTTATTATGACACACTCCATCATCATCATATTGCTTAGCATGATCATGTAGTTGACATTGTATTTCTAGCAAAGCCACCATTCATAATTCTTTCATACGTGTCACTCTTGATTCATTGCATATCCCGGTAGACCGCCGGAGGCATTCATATAGAGTCATATTTTGTTCTAAGTATAGAGTTGTAATTGTTGAGTTGTAAGAAAAATAAAAGTGTGACGATCATCATTATTAGAGCATTGTCCCATTGAGGACAGGATGATGGAGACTATGATTCCCCCACAAGCCGGGATGAGACTCTGGACGAAAAATAAAAAAAAAATAAAGGAAAGAGGCCATAAAAAGAAGAGAAAAGGCCCAAATAAAAAAATGAGAGAAAAAGAGAGAAGGGACAATGTTACTATGCTTTAACCACACTTGTGCTTCAAAGTAGCACCATGATATTCATAGTAGAGAGTCTCTCATGTTATCACTTTCATATACTAGTGGGAATTTTTCATTATAGAACTTGGCTTGTATATTCCAATGATGGGCTTCCTCAAAATGACCTAGGTCTTCATGAGCAAGCAAGTTGGATGCACACCCACTTAGTTTCTTTTTGAGCTTTCATATACTTATAGCTCTAATGAATCCGTTGCATGGCAATCCCTACTCACTCACATTGATATCTATTGATGGGCATCTCCATAGCCCGTTGATACGCCTAGTTGATGTGAGACTATCTTCTCCCTTTTTGTCTTCTCCACAACCACCATTCTATTCCACCTATAGCGTTATGTCCATGGCTCACGCTCATGTATTGCGTGAAGATTGAAAAAGTTTTGAGAATGTCAAAAGTATGAAACAATTGCTTGGCTTGTCATCGGGGTTGTGCATGATTTAAATATTTTGTGTGGTGAAGATGGAGCATAGCCAGACTATATGATTTTGTAGGGATAACTTTCTTTGGCCATGTTATTTTGAGAAGACATAATTGCTTTGTTAGTATACTTGAAGTATTATTATTTTTATGTCAATATTAAACTTTTGTCTTGAATATTTTGGATCTGAATATTCATACCACAATTAAGAAGAATTACATTAAAATTATGCCAAGTAGCACTCCGCATCAAAAATTCTGTTTTTATCATTTACCTACTCGAGGACGAGCAGGAATTAAGCTTGGGGATGCTTGATACGTCTCCAACGTATCTATAATTTTTTATTGCTCCATGCCATATTACCTACTGTTTTGGACATTATTGGGCTTTGTTATCCACTTTTATATTATTTTTGGGACTAACCTATTAACCGGAGGCCCAGCCCAGAATTGCTGTTTTTTTGCCTATTTTAGGGTTTCGAAGAAAAGGAATATCAAACGGAGTCCAAACGGAGTCCAAACGGAATGAAACCTTTGGGAACGTGATTTTCTCAACGAACAAGACCCAGGAGATTTGGACCCTACGTCAATATACAAAAGAGGAGGCCACGGGGTAGGGGGCGCACCTAACCCCCCCCCCCTCCCCAGGCGCGCCCTCCACCCTCGTGGGCCCCTGTTGCTCCACCGTCGTACTCCTTCCTCCTATATATACCTACGTACCCCCAAACGATCCAAAAACCTAATTCGACCGCCGCAACTTTCTATATCCACGAGATCCCATCTTGGGGCCTGTTCCGGAGCTCCGCCGGAGGGGGCATCGATCACGGAGGGCTTCTACATCAACACCATAGCCCCTCCGATGAAGTGTGAGTAGTTTACCTCTGACCTACAGGTCCATAGTTATTAGCTAGATGGCTTCTTCTCCCTTTTTGGATCTCAATACAATGTTCTCCCCCTCTCTTGTGGAGAACTATTCGATGTAATCTTCTTTTTGCGGTGTGTTTTTTGAGACCGATGAATTGTGGGTTTATGATCAAGTCTATCTATGAATAATATTTGAATCTTCTCTGAATTCTTTTATGTATGATTGGTTATCTTTGCAAGTCTCTTCGAATTATCAGTTTGGTTTGGCCTACTAGATTGATCTTTCTTGCAATGGGAGAAGTGCTTAGCTTTGGGTTCAATCTTGCGGTGTCCTTTCCCAGTGACAGTAGGGGAAGCAAGGCACGTATTGTATTGTTGCCATCGAGGATAACAAGATGGGTTTTTCACCATATTGCATGAGTCTATCCCTCGACATCATGTCATCTTGCTTAAGGCGTTACTCTGTTTTTAACTTAATACTCTAGATGCATGCTGGATAGTGGTCGATGAGTGGAGTAATAGTAGTAGATGCAGGCAGGAGTCGGTCTACTTGTCTCGGACGTGATGCCTATATACATGATCATACCTAGATATTCTCATAACTATGCTCAATTCTGTCAATTGCTCAATAGTAATTTGTTCACCCACCGTAGAATACTTATGCTCTCGAGAGAAGCCACTAGTGAAACCTATGGCCCCCGGGTCTATCTTCATCATATTAATCTCCTACTACTTAGTTATTTCCTTTGCTTTTTTACTTTGCCTTTATTTTACTTTGCATCTTTATCACAAAAAATACCAAAAATATTATCTTATCATATCTATCAGATCTCACTCTCGTAAGTGGCCGTATAGGGATTGACAACCCCTATTCGCGTTGGTTGCGAGGATTTATTTGTTTTGTGCAGGTACGAGGGACTCGCGCGTAGCCTCCTACTGGATTGATACCTTGGTTCTCAAAAACTGAGGGAAATACTTATGCTACTTTGCTGCATCATCCCTTCCTCTTCAGGGAAAACCAACGCAGTGCTCAAGAGGTAGCAGTGGGTGGGGAGGAATGAGAGAGTGGAGAGAAGAGACAGAGGACGGGGCGGGACGGCCGTTAACGTAGCCGCCTCTTTGTCGTCAGCCAACGGTCGACAAAGAGGTGGGGCCGGTGGGCTTGAGTTGGTTAAACAATAACTGGACCACCCACCTCTTTGCCGTCTGCTAGTGGACGGCAAAGATGATTTGCCATCAGCCAGCAGATGGAAAAGAACTGGCTGATGGCAAAGACCTTGTTTGCCATCAGCCACATCTTTGTCCTCCGTTTTCATGTGGCTGACGGCAAAGACCTTCTTTGCCGTCAGCAAGCGGACGGCAAAGAGTTGGCAGACGGCAAATAAGCTAATTCCAGTAGTGTTAAGTCTATCGAAGCTCACAATTCGGTCACTTAATCAACTTCAAGTTGAGATCCCATGATCAAATATATTCATAGGCAGATTCGATTGAAAAGCCCTTAATACACTTTACATCCTCTTATGATGGTACTACCATTTCCATGGTAAATAAATTTATAATTTCTTAAAATCATCAGATTCACCCAACCTAATGGGTGCTATACCATTATTTGAAATATTTGCTAGTACTGAGAATACTATGCAACTCAGTGGTCACAAAATAGAACCATTTGGAATTCAAAGTAAAGTGGAGGCTAATAGACAATCACAGATAGAATTACCTCTTAATAGGGAATCGCTCATTTTCAAACGGTCATACAGGCAACTCCCAAGTTTGTCAAATGTGTGGTTATAAAAATATTATACCTATGATTTACCAAACCCTCAAACATATGTTCTAACCATACCACAAATTTATTGAAAGGAAAATAAGTTCATTGGGATAAATTTGAAATCTTGCAAACATACAACCGGAAAATATTCTGGTAAACGATTCTTCTCGAATCCTCATCAGAAAGAGAACCAAAGTCTAATGCAGTAGAAGGATGATGAACTCTTTTGCACTGAGGATATGTTCGTGAAATAAAATTTCAATATATGTTCGAGACCTCGGGTAATCTCTTAATTATCCCAAAGTATTATTAGCCTATACTTGTTCTACTACAAGTACTGTGATGTCCAATATCCAATTTCTCGGACATGATATTCGATAAATTTTAAATGTACGAATCAATTCATACTCAATATTGTTGCGTACACAATAATTTTCTAGATCTTAATAATTTAAATATTTGGCTTGGTAGCCTTAACCATCCTGGTTTGGGAATGATTAGAAAAATATTAACAATTCTATTGGTCACAACTTATCAAGTTGCAAAATTTCCCAAATCATCTGATTTTGTGTGCACCACATGTGCCATAGGGGAAGTTAGTTTTAAGGCACTCTGACCTTAAAATTCTAAATAGGCCACTTATTCTTCCTTGAACACATTCGAAAGATATATTTGGATTCCTTAACCATTATCTGGGGTAATTTAGATACTTCATGGTACTCATATACACATTCATAAAATGTTTTAAAATGTGTCTCTTGTCACACACTACCATGATCTAACCAAAGAAATTGCTTAACTTATCAAAGTAGGAGCAAATTCTCTTGAACAAATGATAAACCCATTCGAATGGCCAATGTCATTGATATCATTTCACAAGCTTTTATGATTGCATTCAGTACTCTATCTGCATACTCAGAATGGTTTAATTAAATTTCTTACCAAAGATAGTCAAATTAATCACATGACCATTGTTATAGAATTGTAATTTACCAGCCTCTTGCTGGACATATACGGTCTTACACACCGTAAGTACGATCTAAATAATACCAACTCCATATCATACTATTTTCCCCTTGTATTAACTACGTGGAAATCAACAAAGTATTTCCTATCCGCGATAATTTAGTTACATACCGATATCACCACTCGAGCGTACATCAATGGGCCCTCACAGAAAATTAGGGATCTATGTGAGTGAAAGGACATGTGGTACCACCATGTGTGGTTTTGGTAATTGATGACAATCTCTATGGACTAATGGTTGCATTGATTTATATTTGAAGGATTTGTCCATAGGCATGTCTTGAAGTATGTGTGTTGGTTTCAAGGAGTTTATGTGATGACCAAGGTGCTATTCAAGGAATTACCTAAAGATTGGTCATGTGAGAGGTTGATCGGGACTAAGCCAAAGAGTAAATCAAGTTGATCAACACACAAAGCATAGAAGATGTACCGAGAGGGATCAAGTGATCCCATGGTATGGTAAGCATTGACAATTACGCTTTGTGTACTAACCCATGGTCTTCATCAGAGTTCTTTGTGGGTTTAGGTTGCGGTGTGCACGTTCAAGTGATGCATCACGAAGAGATCAAATGCTTGAAGCTTGCTGTTCATTGTGGTGTCAATGGACTTGTGAAGATGTATCGAGGAGTGGCTCACCCATAGTGGAGTATGGGGGAGCAATCATCTAGTCTTCATCGACCCAACGCAATCAAGAAAGGTGGTCCAGCTTGACGGAGTCAAGATCGTCATCATCTAGCTCAAGTGGTCCATGTGTAAGGCAAAGGTTTGCCCTTGATGGGTTTTCTATTTTACCGGTCTCATGGTGGTAGTTCGGAGACCGGATTGTAGGATCGATTGCCGTACTATCAAGGGGGCTCTCGATGAGTAGCTTGATCGTATTGTTCGTAGAGAGCTCAAACCATTGCATCCTTGCATTGTCTTTCTCGGTTCTTGTTTGGTTATCTTTGCGAGTTTTGGAGCTTATGGTCATCTTGATGATGTAACACCCACGATGCGGCTATATCTCCCACGTGTCGGAGCACGACTTAGAGGCATAACCGCATTGTAGGCATGTCACAAGAGGGGTAATCTTTACACATCCCATGTACTGAATAAGAAAGAGGTACAGAGTTGGCTTACAATCGCCACTTCACACAAAACATGAATATAGCATTACATCAACCAGATACAATCAAGGTCCGACTACGGAACCAAAATAAAAGAAGGCTACCCCTAATGCAAAAGATCCTCGATCGCCCCAACTGGGCTCCACTACTGATCAACTGGAAACGGAACAACATAACGAACACGGTCTTCATCAAGCTCCTCCTTGAGCTCGGTTGCGTCACCTGCACGGTATCATCGGCACCTGCAATATGGGTTTGGAAGTAATCTGTGAGTCACGGGGACTCATCAAACTCACACCCTCGCAATCAAATTTAAGCTTATAGGTAGGGAAAAGGTATGAGGTGGAGCTGCAGCAAGCACTAGCATATATGGTGGCTAACTTACGCAAATGAGAGCGAGAAGAGAAGGCAAAGCGACGTCGAGAATCTATGATCAAGAAGTGATCCTAGACAACCTACGTCAAGCATATACTCCAACACCGTGTTCACTTCCCGGACTCCGCCGAGAAGAGACCATCACGGCTACACACCGCGGTTGTATGCATTTAATTAAGTTAAGTTTTAGGTTAACAACCGGACATTAACAAATTCCCATCTGCCCATAACCGCAGGCACGGCTTTCGAAAGTTCAAAATCCTGCAGGGGCGTCCCAACTTAGCCCATCACAAGCTCTCACGGTCAACGAAGGATATTCCTTCTCCCAGGAAGACCCGATCAGGCTCGGAATCCCGGTTACAAGACATCTCGACAATGGTAAAACAAGACCAGCAAAGCCACCCGAATGTGCCGACAAATCCCGATAGGAGCTGCACATATCTCGTTCTCGGGGCACATCGGATTGTCAAAGGTTCCGGTAGGCCAGCCCAGAGTTGCCCCTGGTGGCCACTGGCAGCTGACAGTTTGGACCAACACTCAGAGGAGCACTGGCCCAGGGGTTTAAATAAAGATGACCCTTGGGTTGGCCGACCCAAGGGAAAAAAGGCTAGGTGGCAAATGGTAAAACCAATGTTGGGCCTTGCTGGAGCAGTTTTATTCAAGGCGAACTGTCAAGGGGTTCCCATTATAACCCAACCGTGTAAGGAACGCAAAATCAAGGAACATAACACCGGTATGACGGAAACTAGGGCGGCAAGAGTGGAACAAAACACCAGGCATAAGGCCGAGCCTTCCACCCTTTACCAAGTATATAGATGCATTAAGTAAATAAGAGATATTGTGATATCCCAACAAATATCCATGTTCCAACATGGAGCAAACTCCAATCTTCACCTGCAACTAACAACGCTATAAGAGGGGCTGAGCAAAGCGGTAACATAGCCAAACAACGGTTAGGACAAGGTGTGTTAGAGGCTTGGCTTAGCAACATGGGAGGCATGATATAGCAAGTGGTAAGTGTCGCAGCATAGGCATAGCAAAAGAGCGAGCATCTAGCAGGCAAAGATAGAAGTGATTTCGAGGGTATGGTCATCTTGCCTGCAAAGCTCTCCGAGAAGATGAAAGCTTGAAATTCGTAAGCGTACTCAATGGGCTCCTTGAACACGTACTCGTCTCCCGGCTCTACCCAAAGCAAGAACACAAGCAAAGGGAGACGCAATCAACCACGTGCAATGCACAAGCAACATGATGCAAAACATGGCATGATATGCGGGATGTGATATGTGGTGCATATGCATGCTTCGGAAAGGAAAGATTGAACCTGGCCTCAACTTGGAAAACCAAGAGTGCCACTGGAAAGTTGAGTTGATTTCAGTTGAAATTGATCTAAAGATCACCGGAATCGGATGCACGGTTTGGAAATGACAAGCAAAACAAATATGGCACCGGTCTGCGATTAACAGCACGAGACCATCTAAATATATCAAGAACAACAAGCTACTACACTCTAACATAGCAACAAAATACATGGCAGGAATCCACTCAAGATGCTTGACAAAAGATGAACACTGAGCTACGGCTAATTCACTCAATAGCAGGTTCAAACAAGCATGGCAAAAGTGCAATATATTACAGGTTACAGACTTTGTGAAATTAACATGTCAGGAATTAACATCAGGAAGCAATATTTAGGGCAAGATAACAACATGCTACAGGAACATATCATGGCAAAGCAAGGCATGTCATGAAGCTACTCAAAGCATACAACAAAAGTCCCTTACTGACCATGAGCCAAAAGGGATCAGAAAATACAATGGCAACCATGTGAACATAGCAACTTACGTTAACAGATTCAGACTTAGTAGAAAACTGGAACATGGCAACACAGATATTAAGTAGGCATGTTTACGAGCTTGATGCACTCACCACAAGGCATTGCATGACAAACTAAGCATACACCCAGCAAGAAGACATGGCATAGAAGCTAAACATGGCAAGAACAACATCATATCATGCATGGATCAACTACAACAACCTCGGCAAAAATGCTTAACACGTAAACATTCTGCCAGGAACATTTTATAGCAAAAGTAGAACTCGATTGAGTCAAGCTAGGGTGCTCCATAATTGCAAACAAAGACATGGATGGATAGAGCACAACAATATCTACAAAACATCCTTACTGATCATGCTCAAAAGAAGCATGGATCACTCTGTAGCAACATGAATACATGGCATAAAAAATATTAACAGGGCAAAGACTTAGAAGAATTCTAAGTCCCTGAAATCAGCAACATTACGAGAGCTACTATGCATGCTTGTGCTAGTCACCACAAATATCACAAAAATACATGGCATACACCCCTGTAAAGATGGCATGGCATACTTCAAAACATATGTAGAGCTCAAGTTCATAGGAGGCACACATCAATCATGGCAAAAATGACAAATGTCCAAGTGAATCTGAAACTAACATTGCATAGCACTCTTGCAACAGCATTTAGGGCATCAAGATGAACTCAAATGAACATGGTGCAATGGAATGAAATGAAGTACTCGTCGAGACGAACAATTTGATATGCTACACGCCCAAAACGGAGCTACGGATGCAAAGTTATGATGCGATGAATAATGCTAAAAATAACTGGGACTAGGGCAAAAATTAGGTCAACCTCCAAGATTCCAGATCTGGATCTGAGGCGGCGCATGAACCGTGGTTCGCCAGAGATGTGGCCGGAGAGGAGGGAAACGGCGGTTGGCGTGGTCGGGGTCGCCTGATCCGGTGACCGGAGGCGGGGTCGGCGACGAGGAAGCTCCGGGTGCCGAGCTTGGCGGCAGCGGAGGAGGAGAAGGCGGCGAAGGGCGGAGGATCCGGCAGAGTCCGGCAATGAGGCGGCCTCGGGCACGGCCCGGCGAGGAGGCGGCGGGCGGCGGCGGTCTCGGGCGCGGCCCGGCGAGGAGGCGGCGGAGCGCGGTGGAGGGACGCGGGGCGCGGGCCCGGTCGTGACGGGGAGCGGGCTAGCCGCGGGCTGTGCGGGCCGCGATGGTGACGGACGACGGGCAGCCATGTGTCGGCTTTTGATTGGAGTGGGCGCGGTGGCGGGATTTGTCCAGTCCGGGACGGACATGTCCGGCGGGCGAGAGGGGAAGATCTAGGGTTAGACCGCGAATTTCGGAAGGGATCACATATATATAGGTAGAGGGAACTAGGTGAGTCCAAATGAGGTGCGGTTTTCGGCCACGCAATCGTGATCGAACGATCGAGAGGATGGAGGGGGTTTTGGTGGGTTTTGGGCCACTTTGGAGAGGTGTTGGGCTGCAACACACACGAGGACTTTTTGGTTCCTTGGTTAACCGTTGGAGTATCAAACGAAGTCCAAATGGCACGAAACTTGACAGGCGGTCTACCGGTAGTAAACCAAGGCCGCTTGGCAAGTCTCGGTCCAATCCGAGAACGTTTAACACCCACACACGAAAAGAGGTAGAAAGGGACACCGGAGGACATAGGAGTGCCAGATTGCAAAATGGACAACGGGGAAAATGCTCGGATACAAGAGACGAACATGTATGCAAATGTGATGCACATGAAGACATGATATGAAATGCATGACACGCAAGAAAATGACATGGCAACCACAACGAATAACTGGAAGACACCTAGCACATCGGTCTCGAGGCGTTACAACACTCCACCACTACGAGAGGATCTCGTCCCGAGATCTAGAATGGCACCGGAGGGAAAAACGGAAGAGAAAGAGAAGAGGTAAAGCTAAGTTGCTTCTTTGACAAACGAGTGAAACCAAAGAACCTTGAGAGGTTGAACAAAATGAAAGAAAAAAATACAACGAACATGAACAAAGTTGAAAACACTCTGTTAGAAAAGAGGAACAAGGAACATTACTAGAACCTTGTAGGTTGAAAGACATAAGAAAAGTGTCACCAAGGAAAAGAAATACATGCAAGCACTCCGGATGAAATGAGATGTACAAGGAACGATAAGGATCAATTATGACAACACTCTGGCTGGACAAGGAAGGTAAAGAATATAAACTTTGCCAAACGAAAGCAGTTGGATGAGACTCCGGTTAGAAGAGGAATGATAGAAATGACACTCCGGTTAAAACAAGATATAGAAGGAAAGAGAATGATATAATTTGGGCAGCATTACGACTGAAAAGAAATGGAATTGAATAAGAACTTGACAAGATGAGAGTATGCTTGATGAAATCAACAACACACTGTCTTCTGAACTATTGAAAGAATGGCACAAGGGGTAAGAAAGATTTCAGACAGCACTCCGGTTGAGAAATGAGGTAAAACTTGATAAGATGAGAGAACTGGAATGAAAACACAACACTCTGGTTGATTGGATAAGCAAAGGAAAGAACATGATCTTCACAATAAGAGATTATGAGTGAAGAGAGCATCATCACAATGCCTCCGGAAGAAAAGAGAATGGAATGGAATGAACGGAGGAGAAAAACAATATCTTCTATCTCAAATGAGCTTGAAAGCATCTTTAGGAGAAGGGTCGAACGGAGTTGTTGGAACACCAACGAAAGTATAAGCTTGAAGTGGGCTTATGGAAAGCATCTCAAAATTATGAGGTGACAACTTGCCACTAACGGAAACACTAGATTGGATTGATATCAACGAGGAGACGAGAAACTTATATCACCGGTAGGATAAATGAAGAACTTGGGTCAATTATACGCCTCACAATAGCAAAATCCTTAGGGGAAAGATTTAGGTGAAATATAACCCAAGATAATTCCAATGAAGAGATTGGTGGATTTAAAATACCTCATTCTTAACAACATGTGAATCATGAAAACATGAACTCAGATTATCAAGAATGACATAATACCACTTCAAATGATACGGTAGAAAGAATTTCACTCCGGATTGCAAGATGAAGAATGCTTGAGCTCCTCTGAAAAGAATCTCGATGAACATTTCGAGAGGGAATTAAATCCTTGATGAACCATCAAGTAGAGCCTAAACAAAAGGATAACGAAAAGAAAGAGAAGTTGAAAACACAAGGTGAAACCTTGTAATGTTTTAGATGGATCTCCGTGACGAGAAAATTGAGAGGGCTTGGAACTCCGAGAAAAGAAAAGATGAATAATTGAGATCAAGAATTTTGATGAACCTCCGGAATAAGAAATTGAATTTACTCGATGAAACAAGCATAAGAATTACATTATGCTTATCCTTCACCAATTTAAATTGATACCAAGCAATGGATTGCATACAACTTATTCTCGTAGAAAGGATTAAGATAGATATAGCGCAAACTTGAGAAGGTCTTCAACGAACCACCGGTAGGATTTGAAAGAACGAATAAATAAATATGATAACCATGGAAGAGAATCGTTAGCAAACCACCGTAAGAATTGAAAATGAACGCAGAAAAGATAAATAAACAACGGAAAGAATTAGAGAACGAAAGAAGATACTTGACAGAATTTAGATACAAGAGAACAAAGAGATCACGAGCTAATAAGAGAATACTTGAATGATGCACCGGTAAGATTTGGAGTAGGAGAGCTGAAAGCTGAGAATGAATAAACCCGAAATGATGGCCTTCGGGGAATCAAACTAAAAAGACACTTGAATTGCTCCAGATGGGTGAAAAGAGTTCTCACAATCGAAAACAATTATGAGAGGATGGCAACAAGCTAGAATCACGAATCTCTGAGAGAACGGATAAGATATGGAGGAAAAACTCTTCTTTGGTCTTCAAAATCCAAGAATGACGATGAGAAACACCACCAAGAATTGTTGAGGTACTCCGGAATGAATAATGGAAAGGTTGAACCAATCGACGAAAAGAATTCAAAAGATCTTAGAGAAGAACATATTACTGATGATAATTCATTCTTATGTCAACTTTGAAAAGAATTTAGGATAGCTCCGGGAAAAATTAGAAGAGTCAGGTAAGATCCTGGGAAAAGACATGTGGGTTAGGGCCCACTCAAAAGATACACCGTTGAACGATTACTTGAAAGATATTGCACCGGGGGAATTAAATGGCTTGAATGAGATAACAATGTCGAAGTAGCTTGAACGGATTAAGAATGGAAAACACGAATCTTCTGAGATATCTTCAGCACTCCAGAACGATTGAATAGCGAGAGGTGAATAAATAAGAGAGTCTTCGGTAAGGACTTCCAATATGGAAAGCATGTGAATCAATGAAAAGGATATGATCAACACTGAAAGCTTTAATCGAATCCACCGGAGAAGGAAAAGAATAAAGAATGATGAACTTGAAGCTCCCTTAGCATCTTCCTGATAATCACCGGATAAGAACATTGACGGAAAAGAATGGAAAGACTTCACATCAATAAAAGGATACTTGATTAAGAAATACGAGTCCTCGAAGAAAAAGGGTGGGGGGGTGGGAAAAAACAAAGACAACTTGGGACGGATGAAACAAATAACGTTGAGCAGACTTTGAGTTAATCTTGCGGATGTTGAAACTGATCAGATCTGCTTGAAGAGAAAACACGCCGGTGAAAAGGATTGACATGCCAATCTCGATTATCATGAAGGATTAGTATTCACATAGGAGTATGAGAACACCGCTTAGGGAAGGTATGGAATCAACATTTGACTTCGAAGCAACTCGAATACCACAACTGAAAAAAAACAAGGATTCACTTGCAAAATAAGCCGGAACAAACATATGATAGAGATTTCGTCTGAAGTTTTCATGGTGGGGCCCACATGGGCTCGATCGTACAAAACCATCATATACAAGGCAGTGCACATGACATACTAAGCGTCCCCGAGTCAGCATAGCCAAGGACTCTTTAAGACACAACGAGACCACTGTAAAACCAACCGTGGATAGGCGTACCACTAGACGTCGAACCCCAATTTCATATCATACATCTATCAGAAAGATATCCTAAGAGCTACTTGAATTCCCACTTATAAACTTCCGAAACTTTCCGGTTATGCAATCAGGTGTTGGGGATACAGGGGAAGCATAATATCTCACCCAAAGCTAGCAAATCCTACATCCAGTTGTATCCATCCTTCAACACATAACCAAGAAACCTTCGGAAATCATTTACCTCAACCTTCAAAAAGCATCCGTTATACGAGTTATGGCAATACTCCCGAACTCCCGCCCCAGTACTGGGTGGCGTCGAGGTTATCTCACCAACAACTGCATAAAAGAGATTTTCGATGTCGGTGAAACTCAGGTATTCCAGAACTGCAACGATAAAATTGTGACGACAACACCTTGGAGCTCAACTCCCCGTGACACTGCCACAACCGCTAAATGTCAGGAGGCACCAAGAACAATGTTCTCGTCACAAAACCATCAGAACGATTCCAAGATACCCGCGTGATCCTAAAAAAATTTAGTGAAATTTGAGGAGAGAATAGTCAAAACTCTACGTCAGGATGCCTCACCAGAGCGACGAAGGGA
The DNA here is from genome assembly GCF_003073215.2 of Triticum urartu. Lineage (NCBI taxonomy): Eukaryota > Viridiplantae > Streptophyta > Magnoliopsida > Poales > Poaceae > Triticum > Triticum urartu. Next base: position 512,502,563 of record NC_053022.1, on the reverse strand, counting down.
CTGAGGAGTAAAAAGAATCCTACTCCCCGATATATATAATCCTAAATGACTCAAAAACATTTTTCTAGACTCAACAACGCCAGCGATTCGATCAAGCAGGGGGCTCCTAAGTCGGGGAAGGCTCTGATTACCAACTTGGAACACCCACGATGCGTCTATATCTCCCACGTGTCGGAGCATGACTTAGAGGCATAACTGCATTGTAGGCATGTCGCAAGAGGGGTAATCTTTACACATCCCATGTACTGAATAAGAAAGAGGTATAGAGTTGGCTTACAATCGCCACTTCACACAAAACATGAATATAGCATTACATCAACCAGATACAATCAAGGTCCCACTACGGAACCAAAATAAAAGAAGGCTACCCCTAATGCAAAAGATCCCCGATCGCCCCAACTAGGCTCCACTACTGATCAACTGGAAACGGAACAACATAACGAACACGGTCTTCATCAAGCTCCTCCTTGAGCTCGGTTGCGTCACCTGCACGGTATCATCGGCACCTGCAATATGGGTTTGGAAGTAATCTGTGAGTCACGGGGACTCATCAAACTCACACCCTCGCGATCAAGACTATTTAAGATTATAGGTAGGGAAAAGGTATGAGGTGGAGCTGCAGCAAGCACTAGCATATATGGTGGCTAACTTACGCAAATGAGAGCGAGAAGAGAAGGCAAAGCGCGATCGAGAATCTATGATCAAGAAGTGATCCTAGACTACTTACGTAAGCATAACTCCAACACCGTGTTCACTTCCCGGACCCCGCCGAGAAGAGACCATCACGGCTACACACGCGGTTGATACACTTTAATTAGGTTAAGTTTTAGGTTATCTACAACCGGACATTAACAAATTCCCATCTGCCCATAACCGCAGGCACGGCTTTCGAAAGTTCAAAACCTTGCAGGGGTGTCCCAACTTAGCCCATCACAAGCTCTCACGGTCAACGAAGGATATTCCTTCTCCCAGGAAGACCTGATCAGGCTCGGAATCCCGGTTACAAGACATCTCAACAATGGTAAAACAAGACCAGCAAAGCCACCCGAATGTGCCGACAAATCCCGATAGGAGCTGCACATATCTCGTTCTCGGGGCACACCGGATTGTCCAGGGTTCCGGTAGGCCAGCCCAGAGTTGCCCCTGGTGGCCACTGGCAGCTGACAGTTTGGACCAACACTCAGAGGAGCACTGGCCCAGGGGTTTAAATAAAGATGACCCTTGGGTTGGCCGACCCAAGGGAAAAAGGCTAGGTGGCAAATGGTAAAACCAATGTCGGGCCTTGCTGGAGGAGTTTTATTCAAGGCGAACTGTCAAGGGGTTCCCATTATAACCCAACCGTGTAAGGAACGCAAAATCAAGGAACATAACACCGGTATGACGGAACTAGGGCGGCAAGAGTGGAACAAAACACCAGGCATAAGGCCGAGCCTTCCACCATTTACCAAGTATATAGATGCATTAAGTAAATAAGAGATATTGTGATATCCCAACAAATATCCATGTTCCAACATGGAGCAAACTCCAATCTTCACCTGCAACTAACAACGCTATAAGAGGGGCTGAGCAAAGCGGTAACATAGACAAACGACGGTTTGCTAGGACAAGGTCGGTTAGAGGCTTGGCTTAGCAACATGGGAGGCATGATATAGCAAGTGGTAGGTATCGCAGCATAGGCATTGCAAAAGAGCAAGCATCTAGCAAGCAAAGATAGAAGTGATTTCAAGGGTATGGTCATCTTGCCTGCAAACATCTCCGAGAAGATGAAAGCTTGAAATTCGTAAGCATACTCAGCGGGCTCCTCGAACACGTACTCGTCTCCCGGCTCTACCCAAAGCAAGAACACAAGCAAAGGGAGATGCAATCAACCACGTGCAATGCACAAGCAACATGATGCAAAACATGGCATGATATGCGGGATGCGATATGCGGTGCATATGCATGCTTCGTAAAGGAAAGATTGAACCTGGACTCAACTTGGAAAACCAAGAGTGCCACTGGAAAGTTGAGTTGATTTCGGTTTAAATCGATATAAAGATCACTGGAATCGGATGCACGGTTTGGAAATGACAAGCAAAACAAATATGGCACCGGTCTGCGATTAACAACACGACACCATCTAAATGCATCAAGAACAACAAGCTACTACACTCTAACATAGCAACAAAATACATGGCAGGAATCCACTCAAGATGCTTGACAAAAGATGAACACTGAGCTACGGCTAATTCACTCAATAGCAGGTTCAAACAAGCATGGCAAAAGTGCAAAAGATTACAGGTTACAGACTTTGTGAAATTAACATGTCAGGAATTAACATCAGGAAGCAATGTTTAGGGCAAGATAACAACATGCTACAGGAACATATCATGGCAAAGCAAGGCATGGCATGAAGCTACTCAAAGCATACAACAAAAGTCCCTTACTGACCATGAGCCAAAAGGGATCAGAAAATACAATGGAAACCATGTGAACATAGCAACTTACGTTAACAGATTCAGACTTAGTAGAAAACTGGAACATGGCAAAACAGATATTAAGTAGGCATGTTTACGAGCTCGATGCACTCACCACAAGGCATTGCATGACAAACTAAGCATACACCCAGCAAGAAGACATGGCATAGAAGCTAAACATGGCAAGAACAACATCATATCATGCATCGATCAACTACAACAACCTCGGCAAAAATGCTTAACACGTAAACATTCTGCCAGGAACATTGTCGGTGTCAAAACCGGCGGATCTCGGGTAGGGGGTCTCGAACTGTGCGTCTAGGCCGGAGGGTAACAGGAGGCAGGGGACACGATGTTTTACCCAGGTTCGGGCCCTCTTGATGGAGGTAAAACCCTACGTCTTGCTTGATTAATATTGAAGATATGTGTAGTACAAGAGTAGATCTACCACGATATCAGAGAGGCTAAACCCTAGAAGCTAGCCTATGGTATGATTGTATGTTGTGATTGTTGTCCTACGGACTAAAACCCTTCGGTTTATATAGACATCGGAGAGGATTAGGGTTACACAAGGTCGGTTACAAAGGAGGAGATATCCATATACGTATTGCCTAGCTTGCCTTCCACGCCAAGTAGAGTCCCATCCGGACACGAGACGAAGTCTTCAATCTTGTATCTTCATAGTCTAACAGTTCGGCCAATGGAGATAGTCCGGATGTCCGGAGACCCCCTAATCCAGGACTCCCTCAGTAGCCCCTAAACCAGGCTTCAATGACGATGAGTCCGGCGCGCAGTTGTCTTCGGCATTGCAAGGCGGGTTCCTTCTCCGAATACATCACAGAAGAATTTGAATACGAGGATAGTGTCCGACCCTGCAAAATAAGTTCCACATTCCACCGTAGAGAGAATAATGTTTTCGCAGATCTAATTTGCTAGCTTGTTTTGGCAACACGATGTTACGTCATGGCCCGGTGATTATTCAAACCGTTTCTTTTAACCAGCCCCGCACATAACATGAGGCAGTTTTTCAACACGTCTTGTCAAAGCAGAGATCGTGTCCCCTTATTACGGGATTCTCATCAATACGGGCGTGGGTAACCCAACCGCGCCATCAATTACGGCGCTTGGGGGATAAGCGAGTTTTACCATGCAAGTGGGGACGTTTAGTTTTGTCCGCCCATATAAAGGGATAAGGATTCACCTTTCTATCCATGCCTTCTTCCTCCTCTGCTCATCCGCTCCCGCACACTCGAGCTCTAGCGCCCAAGTCCTCACTTCCATCTCAACCTTCTCCAACCATGTCTGGAGCGGGAGGCAAGTGGATGGTCTCCTCCGTCACGGAGGGAGACGTCAAGAAACTGAGGAGAGCCGGATACCTGCCCGACGACATCGCGCACCGGCTCCCAGATGAGGGGCAACTCATCCCCACCACCAAGCCCCATGAGAGGGTTGTATTCCTCACCCATTTCTTCCGCGGACTGGGATTCCCTCTCCATCCCTTCGTCCGGGGGCTCATATTCTATTATGGCCTGGATTTCCACGATCTGGCCCCGAACTTCATCCTCAACATCTTGGCGTTTATCGTCGTGTGCGAGGCCTGTCTCCGCATCAAGCCCCACTTCGGCCTATGGCTGAAGACCTTCAACGTCAAGCCGAAGGTGGTGGGCGGCCTCCAGGCGGAGTGCGGAGGCGCCATGGTGGGCAAGATGCCCAACATAACATGGCTCGACGGCTCCTTTGTGGAAACCATAAAGGGGTGGCAATCGGGGTGGTTCTATATCACCGAGCCGCGCGACCCCGCATGGGTAGCGGCCCCCGAGTTCCGATCTAGCACCCCCATGCGGCTCACCTCCTGGAAGGAGAAGGGCCTGTCTTGGGGTAATTCAAAAGAGCTGACCAGACTCCAGACATGTATTCAAAACATGGTGGACAAGAAGCTCAAGCTTGTCAACATAGTCCAGGTTATGCTCATCCGCCGGATACTCCCGTGCCAACAACGGGAGTTCACCTTGTGGGAGTTCAATCCGGCGCAGCACCAAACTCTGAACAGGCTCTTCGACACGACTCATGAAGATGCCTGGAGGGTGCTGTTCAAGAGCGCCGAGGTCCCTCCCCCCATTACTAAGGATCGCGGATTCAGCGCGAAGCGCCAAGCCAGCGCGGTAAGTTGTTTTACCTTTCACAGTATACTTATTTTTATATAGATTGACTCTATGCGGGATCTAAACTCCCGTGCCATTAACAGGACTGGCAGAAGATGGCCGGACAAATCAACTGTCCGGCTCCCTTGCCCGGAGGCCCTACAGACGCCCTTCTGGCGAAGATGTTGACTCCAACCCCTTATAAGGTGCCGGAGAAGACCAAGAAGGCCAAGGGAGCTTGAAAGAGTTCCCGACGCCAGGCGTCGTCGGACTCACCGTCCGATGACTCTGTGGCGCACTCTTCCCCTGAAGACGAGGAAGAGGAAGAAGAGGCTCCCCCACTGACTGGGGGAGACAAGAAAAGGAAGGCCGCCCCAACTAGGGAGGCCGGAGGGTCCAAGAAGGGAAGGACTCTCCTTCCGGACAGCTCCACCACCGCCGACGAAAGTGAAGACGAGTGGTTGCCCAGGGCCAAGCCCCAGGGGAGATCGTAAGTATTTGGATACCAAAGTAACCCATAGGATTCATTGCTTTCCCTAATCGCCGAACATAATTACGCAGGCCGCCACGAGCCAATATCGAGGTATCATCGGACGGCTCCCTGGGTTCGTCGGACATGGATAGCGATCCAGTCCCGACTGCCACCTCCCCTCATCCTGCCGACGATGCCGAGGTGTTGTCTCAAGAGGCACCGGATCGAGGGGAGACAGTCCCGGAGGCGCCTCAAGGCGACCTTCCGGACTCCCGGAGCAGAGGGGACGGGGCCCCTGAGAGCTCCGAGTTCGGCCCTTAGCCGAACACCGCGCCGGAACCTCCAGCGGTTCCTGGCTCGAGCAGGCTGTCTCCTTCTAAGAGGGGTGAGATGCCTGTGCCGGTGACCTCTGTCCATCCAGAGGCGCCGGACAATCTATTGGAAGTGCTTCGCAGCGCTTCCATTGAGGAGGAGCACCGCACTATCATGAGTGCGGTGATCCAGAAGGTTCAGTCCGCCAAGAGCGGATTGACTGAAGCCTGTACTAGACTTCTAACGGGCTTCAAGGTAAGTATTTTAAAATGTAGTAGAAGTATTACAGCATAGACAGTAGCCCCTGATGCTTTGTTCGGTGTTCGCAAAGAAAAGCCGAACAGAGGATCAAATAATATCGCAGGAGTCTAATATAAGTATGTCAATATGCATATGTAGGCTTCTCGCTGGCGTCCGCCGCACTAACTGTGGAGGTCGTTGTACTGAAGTAGGACCTCGATGGGTCCAAGAAAGAGCTCGGCCTTGTCAAGAGGCAGCTCGAGGAGAACGACGGTAAGTAATACCCTGTCTATAGATATATGTATATATAAGAAAGGACGCAATTGCAGAATGGCAGGATCATTGTATGTTTTGCCAGGGGCCACGGCCGAGGTGGTGACCCTGAAGCAAGCGCTGACCAAGGATGAAGAGTCAGCGGCCAAGGAGCGCACCGAGCGAGAGAGGCACGAGCCTCGGGTGGGCGAGGTGCAGCAAGAGCTCCAGGCTCTCGTGACGAAGCACGAGGCGTTGGAGCTTGACTTGAAGACGCGAGACTCTGAGCTTGCCGCGGCCCGTGAGAGCGCGAAGAGTGCCAAGGCCGAGGCCCAGAAGGCCCTTCAGGAGATCGGCGCGATGAAGAAGATAGCGGCGGGTAAGGCTTTCTATATGCAAAGCAAGCATGTCAAAGTAAATTATCGATTACTTACCCGGATCCGGAGCTCTTCAGGAGCATTCGCAGATTTGCCCCGCAGTGTGTCCGATGCCGCACAATTTTACCAGGCCGAGGACGGAGCTCGACGGAGAAGCTGTTCTGGTCTCAGTATGCTGAGGCCGAACATCCGGTGCCAATGAGCGACCAGCTGAAGCAGATGGTCAAGCTACATAAGGCGGCCGATCAGGCCATGAAGGGCTTCATAGTCCGGTTGTGGCCTGGCGACGCCCTTCCGAACAGCTTCTTCGGCCTGGTGAGGCGGCTTGTGGATGCCTGCCCACGGCTGGAGGTCGTCAAGCGATCCGTCTGCATTGAAGGTGCACGCCGGGCTTTCGCCCGTGTAAAAACGCAGTGGGTCAAGCTAGACGCCGTGAAGCTGATCAAGGAGGGGCCGCCAGAGGGCAAGGAGCACCGCCACCCCGAGATGTACTACGAGGGTGTTCTGCCGAGCGCCTATCTTATCGCGGATGAGTGTTCACAAAATGTAATATTTGAATGAGACTTGCTCGTTTTGTCCTGTATGTATGAAAACTTATATCGTATTCGCTATGCAACGCTTGTGTGAATTTAAAATATTACCTTCTGTTTGGCTGTTTATCCAATCTGAGAGATGGCTAGTCCTCGGCTTCTGCCCCCATGCCACGAGTGCTGGGGTGTTCGGGATAAACCTGAGCACTCTTGTTCCCATGTTTGGGTCCTTCGAGGGAGGTGCTCAGCACAACGAACAAGGCAACCGGACTAATAATGCTTTATCACTCTCACTTAGCCATAGAATTCTATAATTTTAAATTTCGGCGAAGCCCCTGGTATTCAAAAGGCCGAATTCGGGGCGCGATACACGCCTGTAAGCCGGACAGAGCCGGCCCCTCGCCCTAAGCGGCATAAGTCTTTAGAGACTCGAAAAACCTCGCCGAACAGCGACCAGTCTCTTGCCTTATCATGACAGTCAGTTTTAGCTTTCTCTACTGAGGTGCTCAGCCTGGCAGAACCGGGGCACAATCGCAGTAGTTCTCCAAGCGCTACCTTAGCCGATAGAGCGGAACGTAAGGTACCAAAACATAGGAGCCGAGCAAACCCAACATTTGACCAAAGACATGATTCGGAGCTGATGCATATAATGCTATAAGTTCGGGGTGCCGCACTTGTGAAAGTGTTCAGACTTTTCACACCATATTGTGGGTACGTAAGCCCCTGGTGCATTGGCCATACCAGAGTGTACGGTTGCAAGGCGTCATTAATGAACACGTAGATATATATATATATATATATATATATATAACAAAAATGCAATAATAGTCATAATGTCATGCATTGTTTATTAAAAAATTGCATTAAAGCAGAGTGATACCGATAGTGCAATAAGCAAAAGAGTAGGACTATGTCCCTTCCAAGGGCAAGCTGAGGAATGATATGAAATCTGTAATCAACCTGGGAATTTCGTTGTATAACGTAGTTGTCTGCCTCCTTGGTTGCTGTATCATGTGTTCGGCAAATAGAGCTGCCGGACAGTGTTTCTAGAGATTAAAGTCCTGAAAGAAAAAGAAAAATAACCAAACGGGAAGCCCCTAGTGCGGTTTAGGCCGCGTTTTGGGGCATGCCGCAGTTGTGCCCCCCCCTCCCCACCTGTGCCCATGGTATTTTTAATGCGTAATTATGTATGCATGGCACAAATATCACCGTTGGACTGGGATTGGGGTGGCCGCCGTATTGCTATGCGAGCTCCGATCGCGCCAGGCGGTCTATTTGCCAATTGCCCCGAGCGCGCTTGAAGGTGTCCGGGCTTTGAAACGCTGAACTGGTAGATTGCCTTGAGAGGCTGCTTTGCGCTTCTGCTGCAAGGGCCGCGGTGTGCTCCTCTGTTCGGAGAGAGCGCTCTGTGTTTCCATTGACTGTAATAACTCCGCGAGGTCCTGGCATCTTGAGCTTGAGGTATGCATAATGTGGTACCGCATTGAATCTAGCAAATGCGGTTCGTCCGAGCAGCGCGTGATAACCACTATGGAACGGGACTATATCGAAGATTAACTCTTCGCTTCGGAAGAGGGGATCCGAAGACCACTTCCAGTGTAATTGAGCATGTGCAGTGGGCCTCTACGCCTGGAATGACGCCCTTAAAGGTCGTTTTTGTGGGTTTGATCCTTGAGGTGTCTATACCCATTTTGCGCACTGTGTCCTGATAAAGCAGGTTCAGGCTGCTGCCGCCGTCCATAAGGACTCGAGTGAGGTGAAATCTGTCGATGATTGGGTCTAGGACCAGTGCAGCGAATCCGCCATGACGGATACTAGTGGGGTGGTCCCTGCGATCGAAGGTGATCGGACAGGAGGACCAAGGGTTGAACTTTGGGGCGACTGGCTCCAACGCATATACGTCCTTGAGCGCACGCTTCCGCTCCCTCTTGGGGATGTGGGTTGCGTATATCATGTTCACCGTCCGCACTTGCGGGGGAAACCTCTTCTGTCCTCCAGTGTGCGGCTGCCGGGGTTCTTCCTCGTCATCGATATGCGGCCCCTTGTCCTTGTTTTCGGCAATTAACTTGCCGGCCTACTTGAACACCCAACAATCCCTGTTGGTGTGATTGGCTGGCTTGTCTGGGGTGCCGTGTATTTGACACGAGCGATCGAGTATACGGTCCAAGCTGGACGGACCCGGCGTACTTTGTTTGAATGGCTTTTTCCACTGACCGGGTTTAGAGCCTTTGAATCCGGCATTGACTGTCGTATCCTCAGTACTTTCGCTGTTAATGCGGCGCTTATGCTTGTTGCGACATGACCTGCTATTGCCGTCCTTGGTATCTGAGGTACCATGGTTCTTTGATATGTTATTACTGCGAGCCAGCCAGCTGTCTTCTCCCGCACAAAAGCGGGTCATGAGCGTCGTGAGGGCTGCCATAGATTTCGGCTTTTCCTGACCAAGGTGCCGGGATAGCCACTCGTCTCGGATGTTGTGCTTGAAAGCTGCTAGGGCCTCCGCATCCGGATAGTAGACTATTTGATTTTTCTTTGTAAGGAACCGAGTCCAGAATTGCCTGGCCGACTCTTCTGGCTGCTGAATTATGTGGCTCAAGTCATCGGCGTCTGGTGGTCGCACATAAGTGCCCTGAAAGTTATCGAGGAATGCGGCTTCCAGATCTTCCCAGCAGCTAATAGAATCCGCTGGCAAGCTGTTAAGCCAATGCCGCGCTGGTCCTTTGAGCTTTAGTGGGAGGTATTTGATGGCGTGTAAGTCATCACCGCGGGCCATGTGGATGTGGAGGAGGAAATCCTCAATCCATACCGCGGGATCTGTTGTGCCGTCGTATGATTCAATATTTACGGGTTTGAAACCTTTTGGGAATTGATGTTCCATTACTTCGTCTGTGAAGCATAAGGGGTGTGCGGCGCCTCTGTATTGGGCTATGTCGCGACGCAGCTCGAATGGGTCTTGCCCGCTGTGTTCAGCCCGGCCGGATTTGCTTTTACTGTATCTGGCGTGATGTTTATCGTCTCGCAGAGTGGTGCGCCCTCGTGATCCGTAGATCGATCTTGAATGCTTTGCCTTCTCCTCCAATATGTCTCACAGGTCTGGCGTATCTCCCCATGCCTTTTTATTTGAATGGCGTTGGGGTGGGGGCTGAGCTTTTGGCTGGAATGCCTCTCTATCGCGGCCATGAGGTGGCCGATCAGCCGTATCATACGCTTCTTCCTCCAGTCGGGGTAGTAACCTGCGCCTTGGGTAACTCTTGGAGGGACGCTCGAGTTTATATTCCTCGGCCGCGAGGACTTCGATCCATTTGTCAGCTAGCAGATCTTGATCAGCTTGAAGCTGCTGCTGCTTTTTCTTCAGGCTATTTGCCGTGGCCATAAGCCTGCGCTTGAAGCGCTCTTGTTCGACGGGATCCTCTGGTACGGCGAATTCATCGTCGCCGAGGCTTGCCTCGTCTTCGGAGGGGGGCATGTAATTGTCATCCTCCTCCTCCCCGCCAGCCGCTCTCTTAGGAGAGCTGGCTCCTTCATCCTCCTGCTCTAAACCTTGCTAGAGGGGATTGTTATTGTCTTCGGCGCTATCCGGAGTGTTATTATCTCATGTGCCGGTATCACCACTTTTGCTTTGGCGGGACTTAGAGCGGCGTTGCTGACATCGGCGCTTGGGTTGCTTCTTGGAGGGGTCATCCTCCTCTATCTCGTCGCCATTGCCTTCATTGGGTGTATCCACCATGTATATGTCATACGACGAGGTGGCTTTCCAGTGCCCTATAGGTGCTGGTTCATGTTCGTCTCCTACATCGTCGTACATACCGTCAATGTCTTCGGAGTCGAAGTCGAGCATGTCGGTTAAATCATCGACAGTGGCTACAAAGTGGGTGGTGGGTGAGCGTCGAATTTCTTCGTCATCCGCATCCCAATCTTGTTGGCCATAATCCGGCCAGGGCTCTCCTGACAAAGAGAGAGACCTTAGTGAATTCAGAATGTCACCAAAGGGCGGGTGCTGAAAGATATCCGTGGCGGTGAATTCCATGATCGGCGCCCAATCGGATTCGATTGGCAGGGGCGCGGATGGTTCGGGGTCCGGAAGAGAGTCCGGCACCTTGGAGTCACGGGCTGCGCAGAGGATTATGCTGGTGTTTGGCTCGATTGCCGTCGAGACTGCAGCCCCTGAGGCGGTGTCTAGCCACCAGTCCTCGATTGGCAGTTGCCTCCGAGCTAAGGGTCGGAGCTGATGCGGGCTTGGCCTCTGGGGTACCGTCCGGTGGTAGAGCTAGGTCATACCCATCGCAACAGTGCGGCGCGCCCGGCTGTGGCTCGAATCCGTCAAAGATCAAGTCCCCGCGGATGTTGGCCATGTAATTCAAACTTCCAAATCTGACCTGATGGCCAGGGGCGTAGCTTTCAATCTGCACCAGATGGCCAAGCGAATTAGCCCGCAGTGCAAAGCCGCCGAATACGAAGATCTGTCCGAGGAGAAAAGTCTCACCCTGGAACGCATCGCTATCGATGATAGTGAGAGCCATCAAGCCTAACGGCGACGTCATAGAGGAACTCTCAATGAAAGCACCAATGTCGGTGTCAAAACCGGCGGATCTCGGGTAGGGGGTCCCGAACTATGCGTCTAGGCCGGATGGTAACAGGAGGCAGGGGACACGATGTTTTACCCAGGTTCGGGCCCTCTTGATGGAGGTAAAACCCTACGTCTTGCTTGATTAATATTGAAGATATGTGTAGTACAAGAGTAGATCTACCACGAGATCAGAGAGGCTAAACCCTAGAAGCTAGCCTATGGTATGATTGTATGTTGTGATTGTTGTCCTACAGACTAAAACCCTTCGGTTTATATAGACACCGGAGAGGGTTAGAGTTACACAAGGTCGATTACAAAGGAGGAGATATCCATATACGTATTGCCTAGCTTGCCTTCCACGCCAAGTAGAGTCCCATCTGGACACGAGACAAAGTCTTCAATCTTGTATCTTCATAGTCTAACAGTTCGGCCAATGGAGATAGTCCGGCTGTCCGGAGACCCCCTAATCCAGGACTCCCTCAAACATTTTATAGCAAAAGTAGAGCTTGATTGAGTCAAGCTAGGGTGCTCCATAATTGCAAACAAAGACATGGATGGATAGAGCACAACAATATCTACAAAACATCCTTACTGATCATGCTCAAAAGAAGCATGGATCACTCTGTAGCAACATGAATACATGGCATAAAAATATTAACAGGGCAAAGACTTAGAAGAATTCTAAGTCCCTGAAATCAGCAACATTACGAGAGCTACTATGCATGCTTGTGCTAGTCACCACAAAGATCACAAAAATACATGGCATACACCCCTGTAAAGATGGCATGGCATACTTCAAAACATATGTAGAGCTCAAGTTCATAGGAGGCACACATCAATCATGGCAAAAATGACAAATGTCCAAATGCTGATAAGAATCTGAAACTAACATTGCATAGCACTCTTGCAACAGCATTTAGGGCATCAAGATGAACTCAAATGAACATGGTGCAATGGAATGAAATGAAGTACTCGTCAAGACGAACAATTTGATATGCTAACCGCCCAAAATGTAGCTACGGATGCAAAGTTATGATGCGATGAATAATGCTAAAAATAACTAGGACTAGGGCAAAAATTAGGTCAACCTCCGAGATTCCAGATCTGGATCTGAGGCGGTGCACGAACCGAGGTTCGCCGGAGATGTGGCCGGAGAGGAGGGAGACGATGGTTGGCGTGGTCGGGGTCGCCGGATCCGGTGACCGGAGGCGGGGTTGGCGACGAGGGAGCTCCGAGTGGCGAGCTTGGCGGCGGCGGAGGAGGAGAAGCCGGCGAAGGGCCCGGATCAGGAAGAGTCCGGCGATGAGGCGGCCTCGGGCGCGGCCCGGCGAGGAGGCGGCGGGCGGCGGCGGTCTCGAGCGCGGCCCGGTGAGGAGGCGGCGGAGCGCGGTGGAGGGACGCGGGGCGCGGGCCCGGTCGCGACGGGGAGCGGGCCGGCCGCGGGCTGCGCGGGCCGCGGTGGCGACGAACGACGGGCAGCCACGTGTCGGCGTTTGATTGGAGCGGGCGCGGCGGCCGGATTTGTCCGGTCCGGGACGGACATGTCCGGTGGGCAAGAGGGGAAGATCTAGGGTTAGACCATGAATTTCGGAGGGGATCACATATATATAGGTAGAGGGAGCTAGGAGAGTCCAAATGAGGTGCGGTTTTCGGCCACGCGATCGTGATCGAACGACCGAGAGGATGTAGGGGGTTTAGGTGGGTTTTGGGACACTTTGGAGAGGTGTTGGGCTGCAACACACACGAGGCCTTTTCGGTTCCTCGGTTAACCGTTGGAGTATCAAACGAAGCCCAAATGGCACGAAACTTGACAGGCGACCTACCGGTAGTAAACCAAGGCCGCTTGGCAAGTCTCGGTCCAATCCGAGAATGTTTAGCACCCGCACACGAAAAGAGGTAGAAAGGGACACTGGAGGACATAGGAGCGCCGGATTGCAAAACGGACAACGGGGAAAATGCTCGGATGCAAGAGACGAACCTGTATGCAAATGCGATGCACATGAAGACATGACATGAAATGCATGACACGAAAGCAAATGGCATGGCAACCACAGCGAATAACTGGAAGACACCTAGCACATTGGTCTCGGGGCGTTACAGATGACAAGCTCGAGTTCATCGAAAACGGAGTTCACTTGCATCTTCTATGATGTTTTCGATGTTGGAGGTTCTGCCGGTTCTTCTCTGTTGGAGGTTTCTCTCCTCTTTTGTTAGGCATACCTCCCCTGCCTTTTGTTAGGCATACCCCCCCCCCTTGCAGTTTGGATGCTACTCGTTGTCTTGTATCCAACAAGCTTGAGTTTGCTCAATTCGGAGTTCATTTGTAGAAGTTATGGCAGTTCTGGTTTTAGTGTTCCCTCGGAGTCTTTCTATGGCAGTGGTTTTAGTGTAGAGTGGTTGTACCGCTTGTTAAAGCGGTTGTACCGCTCGGCCGGTTGTTCCGGTTAAACCACCGCTCGTACTACCGCCTAGGGGTGATATCCTTCTGTTATTGATACGGTGGTAGAGCGGTAGTTCTGGTTTGCTCTTACAAACTGGTACTACTACTGGTGTCTATGGCGGTTGTACCGCCCAGATCTCCAACTCCCCGGGACTCTGGTCCAGCGGTTGTACCGGCACAACCACCGCCCCAACCACTGCTATGGGGTGAAACCCTTCTGTTTCAGAGGCGGTTGTTGGGCGGTGGTGGAGCGGTAGTTCAGGTTAGCTTCGGCTGACCGGTACTACCGGTAGCTCCACCGGTTGTACCGCTGGTGCACTTCTGCAAGGGAACCCGCGAATTCCGGTGGTACCGGTAGTTCAAGCGGTTGTACCGCTTGCTACCTCGTGAGCACTATGTTGGTTTTCCCTTGAAGAGGAAAGGGTGATACAGTAAAGTAGCGTAAGTATTTCCCTCAGTTTTTGAGAACCAAGGTATCAATCCAGTAGGAGATCACGCTCGAGTCCCACGCACCTACACAAACAAACAAGAACCTCGCAACCAACGCAATAAAGGGGTTGTCAATCCCTTCACGGTTACTTACGAGAGTGAGATCTGATAGATATGATAAGATAATATTTTTGGTATTTTTATAATAAAGATGCAAAGTAAAATAAACGGGAATAAAAATAGCTAAGTATTGGAATATTAATATGATGGAAAATAGACCCGGGGGCCATAGGATTCACTAGCGGCTTCTCTCAAGAGCATAAGTATTACGGTGGGTAAACGAATTACTGTCGAGCAATTGATAGAATTGAGCATAGTTATGAGAATATCTAGGTATGATCATGTATATAGGCATCACGTCCGCGACAAGTAGACCGAAACGATTTTGCATCTACTACTATTACTCCACACATCGACCGCTATCCAGCATGCATCTAGCGTATTAAGTTCATAAGAACAGAGTAATGCTTTAAGTAAGATGACATGGTGTATAGGGATAAACTCATGCAATATGATATAAACCCCATCTTTTTATCCTCGATGGCAACAATACAATACGTGTCATTTCCCTTTCTTTCACCGGATCGAGCACCGCAAGATTGAACCCAAAGCTAAGCACTTCTCCCATTGCAAGAAAGATCAATCTAGTAGGCCAAACCAAATTGATAATTCGAAGAGACTTGCAAAGATAACCAATCATACATAAAAGAATTCAGAGGAGATTCAAATATTGTTCATAGATAAACTTGATCATAAACCCACAATTCATTGGATCTCGACAAACACACCGCAAAAGAAGATTACATCGAATAGATCTCCAAGAAGATCGAGGAGAACATGGTATTGAGATCCAAAGAGAGAGAAGAAGCCATCTAGCTAATAACTGTGGACCCGAAGGTCTGAGGTAAACTACTCCCACATCATCGGAGAGGCTATGGTGTTGACGTAGAAGCCCTCCGTGATCAATTCCCCCTCCGGCGAAGCGCCGGAAAAGGCCCCAAGATGGCATCTCACGGGTACAGAAGGTTGCGGTGGTGGAAATAGGGTTTTTGCTCCTATTCCGATCGTTTGGGGGTACGTAGGTATATATAGGCGAAAGAGGTCGGTCAGGGGAGCAACGAGGGGCCCATGAGGGTGGAGGGCACGCCTGGGGGGGTAGGCGCGCCCCCTGCCTCGTGCCTTCCTCGTTGCTTTCTTGACGTGGACTCCAAATCCTTTGGATCACGTTTGTTCTGAAAAATCACGTTCCTGAAGGTTTCGTTCCGTTTGGACTCCGTTTGATATTCCTTTTCTGCGAAACACTGAAATAGACAAAAAAAATAGCAATCTGGGCTGGGCCTCCAGTTAATAGGTTAGTCCCAAAAATAATATAAAAGTGTATAATAAAGCCCATTAAACATCCAGAACAGAATATAATATAGCATGGAACAATCAAAAATTATAGATACGTTGGAGACGTATCACCGCTGCAGTGTAAAAACGGCTGTAACGGACAGATTCGTGGGGACCTATAAAAGGGGGGTCTTCTTCCCCATTGAACCTTATCCTTTGAGCTCGTGTTCTTCACCCATTGTTGACCTTCTTCGAGCTTGCTAACTCTCAATCCCTCCATGGATTCTTGCTAGTTTTTAAGGAAAAAGAGAGAGGAGATCTAGATCCACATTTCCACCAATCACTTTCTCCTCTTTGTGAGGGGAACCCCTTGGATCTAGATCTTGGAGTTCTTGGTGTTCTCCTTCTTGTTCTTCCTCTCATTTTCCTCCCTAGCATTAGTTGCTTCGGTGGGATTTGAGAGAGAAGGACTTGGGCACTCTGTGTGCCCTTGCCATTGCATTTGGTGCATCGGTTTGAGTTCTCCACGTGATACGTGGAAGTTACAAGTTGAGAAGCTTATTACTCTTGGGTGCTTGGTACCCTTGAGCTTGTTCCTCTTGGTGCTTGGGCACCCTAGACGGTTGGTGGTGTTCGGAGCTCAATCATTGTGGTGTAAAGCCGCGGGCAAGCGTCGGGGTCTCCAATTAGGTTGTGGAGATCGCCCGAGCAATTTGACGGGTACCGGTGACCGCCCCCAAGGGTTGTCAAAGTGTACAGGTTCAGTGACCACCCCCAAGGGTTGCCATTTGTACGGGTTCGGTGACCGCCCTCAAGGGTCCCTTAGTGGAATCACAACATCTTGCATTGTGCGAGGGCGTGAGGAGATTACGGTGGCCCTAGTGGCTTCTTGGGGAGCATTGTGCCTCCACACCGCTCCAAACGGAGATTAGCATCCGCAAGGGTGTGAACTTCGGGATACATCGTCGTCTCCGCGTGCCTCAGTTACCTCTTACCCGAGCCCTTTACTTATGCACTTTACTTTGTGATAGCCATATTGTTTCTTGTCATATATCTTGCTATCACTTAGTAGTTTATCTTGCTTAGCATAAGTTGTTGGTGCACATAGGTGAGCCTAGTAGTTGTAGGTTTTGTGCTTGACAAATTAACCGCTAGGTTTATTCCGCATTTGTTCAAGCCTAAACCGTAAATATTTTAAAGCGCCTATTCACCCCATCCCTCTAGGCGACATCCATGATCATTCAGTGAGGAATAACAATTTATCCGTCAATCAAAATTATGCATAGCCCGTATGTTGATTGCATCAGCAATAATGATATTTTCCGGCATTAGGGGGGATAAGTTGTTGGGGATCGTAGCATAAATTTAAAATTTTCTACGCATCACCAAGATCAATCTATGGAGTCATCTAGCAACGAGAGGGAGAGGAGTGCATCTACATACCCTTGTAGATCACGAGCGGAAGCGTTCAAGAGAACGGGGTTGATGGAGTCGTACTCGTCGTGATCCAAATCACCGATGATCCTAGCGCCAAACGGACGGCACCTCCGCGTTCAACACACGTACAGAGCAGAGACGTCTCCCGCGCCTTGATCCAGCAAGGAGGAGGGAGAGGTTGAGGAAGAGAGCTCCAATAGCAGCACGACGGCGTGGTGGTGGTGGAGTAGTAGTACTCCGGCAGGGCTTCGCCAAGCTCTTAACGGAGGAGGAGAGGCGTTGGGGAGGGGAGGGGCTGCGCCTTTGATGTGGTATGCAGCCCTCCCCTTGCCCCTCTATTTATAGGTGAAGGAGGAAAGGGGCCAGCCCCCTCTAGATGAGATCTAGAGGGGGGCGGTGGCCAAGGGGGTGGCTTGCCCCACAAGCAAGGGGGGCGCCCCCTCTAGGGTTTCCCCCCAACCCTAGGTGCATGGGCCCAAGGGGGGATGCGCCCAGCCCACTTGGGGCTGGTTCCCTTTCCTCTACAGCCCATGAGGCCCTCCAAGAGAGGTGGCCCCTCCCGGTGGACCCCCGGAACCCCTCCGGTGGCCCCGGTATAATACCGATATGCCCCCGAACCTTTCCGGTGACCGTATGACAACTTCCTATATATAAATCTTCACCTCCGGACCATTCCGGAACTCCTCGTGACGTCCGGGATCTCATTCGGGACTCCGAACAACATTCGGTAATCACATACAAGTCTTCCTAATAACCCTAGCGTCATCGAACCTTAAGTGTGTAGACCCTACGGGTTCGGGAACCATGCAGACATGACCGAGACAAATCTCCAGCCAATAACCAACAGCGGGATCTGGATACCCATGTTGGCTCCTACATGTTCCACGATGATCTCATCGGATGAACCGCGATGTCGAGGATTCAAGCAATCCTGTATACAATTCCCTTTGTCAATCGGTACGTTACTTGCCCGAGATTCGATCGTCGGTATCTCAATACCTCGTTCAATCTCGTTACCGGAAAGTCACTTTACTCGTTCCGTAACACATCATCCCGTGACCAACCCTTAGTCACATTGAGCTCATTACGATGATGTCTTACCGAGTGGGCCCAGAGATACCTCTCCGTCATACGGAGTGACAAATCCCAGTCTTGATTCGTGCCAACCCAACAGACACTTTCGGAGATACCCGTAGTGCACTTTATAGTCACCCAGTTACGTTGTGACGTTTGGCACACCCAAAGTATTCCTACAGTATCCGGGAGTTGCACAATCTGATGGTCTAAGGAAAAGATACTTGACATTAGAAAAGCTTTAGCAGACGAACTACACGATCTTGCGCTATGCTTAGGATTGGGTCTTGTCCATCACATCATTCTCCTAATGATGTGATCCCGTTATCAATGACATCCAATGTCCATGGTCAGGAAACTGTAACCATCTATTGATCAACGAGCTAGTCAACTAGAGGCTCACTAGGGACATGTTGTGGTCTATGTATTCACACATGTATTACGATTTCCGGATAACACAATTATAGCATGAACAATAGACAATTATCATGAACAAGGAAATATAATAATAACCATTTTATTATTGCCTCTAGGGCATATTTCCAACAGTCTCCCACTTGCACTAGAGTTAATAATTTAGTTCACATCACTATGTGATTGTAATGAATCCAACACCCATGGGGTTTGTTCATATCTTGCTTGTTAGAGAGGTTTATTAGTCAATGGGTCTGAACCTTTCAGATCCATGTGTGCTTTGCAAATCTCTATATCATCTTGTAGATGCAGCTACCATGCGCTACTTTGAGCTATTCCAAATAACTGCTCTACTATATGAATCCGGATTACTACTCAGAGTCATCCGGATTAGTGTCAAAGTTTGCATCGACGTAACCCTTTACGACGAAATCTTTTACAACCTCCATAATCGAGAAAATTCCTTAGTCCACTAGTTACTAAGGATAAGTTCGACCGCTGTCATGTGATCCATTCCTGGATCACTCTTGTACCCCTTGACTGACTCATGGCAAGGCACACTTCAGGTGCGGTACACAACATTGCATATTGTAGAGCCTACGTCTAAAGCATAGGGGACGACCTTCGTCTTTTCTCTCTCTTCTGCCGTGGTCAGGTCTTGAGTCTTACTCAATGCTCATACCTTGTAACACAGCCAAGAACTCCTTCTTTGCTAATCTATTTTGAACTCCTTCAAAATCTTGTCACGGTATGTATTCATTTGAAAGTACTATTAAGCGTTTTTTATCTATCCTTATAGATCTTGATGCTCAATGTTCAAGTAGCTTAATCCAGGTTTTCCATTGAAAAACACTTTTCAAATAACCTTGTATGCTTTCCAGAAATTCTACATCATTTCTGATCAACAATATGTTAACAACATATACTCATCAAAAATTCTATAGTGCTCCCACTCACTTCTTTGGAAATACAAGTTTCTCATAAACTTTGTATAAACCCAAAATCTTTGATCATCTCATCAAAGCGTACATTCCAATTACGAGATGCTTACTCCAGTCCTTAGAAGGATTGCTGGAGCTTTGCATACTTGTTAGCATCTTTCAGGATTGACAAAACCTTTTGGTTGTATCACATACAACCTTTCCTCAAGAAAAACGTCGAGGAAACAATGTTTTGACATCCTATCTGCAAGATTTCATAAATAATGTAGTAACTGCTAACATAATTCCAACAGACTCTTAGCATCGCTATGAGTGAGAAAGTCTCATCGTAGTCAACTCCTTGAACTTGTCGGGAAACATCTTAACGACAAGTCGAGCTTTCTTAATGGTGACACTTACCATCATTGTCTGTCTTCCTTTTTAAAATCCATCTGCACCCAACAGCCTTACGATCATCAAGTAGTTCTTACAAAGTCTATACTTTGTTTTTATACATGGATCCTCTCTCGGATTTTATGGCCTCGAGCCATTCATCGGAATCCGAGCCCACCATTGCTTCTCCATTGCTCATAGGTTCATTGTTGTCTGGCAACATGACTTCCAAGACAAGATTACGTACCTCTCTGAAGTAGTATGCATCCTTGTGGACCTATGAGGTTTGGTAGTGACTTGATCCGAAGTTTCATGATCACTATCATAAGCTTCCACTTCAATTGGTGTAGGTGCCACAGGAACAACTTCATGTGCCCTGCTACACACTAGTTGAAGTGACAGTTCAATGACCTCATCAAGTCTCCACCATCCTCCCACTCAATTCTTTCGAGAGAAACTTTTCCTCGAGAAAGGACCCGTTTCTAGAAACAATCACTTTTGCTTCCGGATCTAAAATAGGAGGTATACCCAACTATTTTTGGGTATTCTATGAAGATGCATTTTGGGTTCAAGCTTATCACCCTGAAATTTTTTCACATAAGCATCGCAGCCCCAAACTTTCAAGAAATGACAGCTTAGGTTTCTCTAAACCATAGTTCTTACGGTGTCGTCTCAACGGAATTATGTGGTGCCCTATTTAAAGTGAATGTGGTTGTCTCTAATGCCTAACTCATAAACGATAGTGGTAATTCGATAAGAGACATCATGGTTTGCACCACATCCAATAGGGTGCAGCTATGATGTTAGGACACACCATCACACTATGGTGTTCCAGGCGGCATTAGCTGTGAAATAATTTCCACAATGTCTTAGTTGTGTACCAAACTCGTAACTCAGATATTCATCTCTATGATCATATCATAGACATTTTATCCTCTTGTCACGACGATCTTCAACTTCACTCTGAAATTACTTGAACCTTTCAATAATTCAGACTTGTGTTTCATCAAGTAAATATACTTAGAATCTACTCAAATCATCTATGAAGTAAGAACATAACGATATTCACTGCGTGCCTCAGCACTCATTGGATTGCACACATCAAATGTATTACTTCCAACAAGTTGCTCTCTTGTTTGATCTCACTGAAAACGAGGCCTTTCAGTCATCTTGCCCATGTGGTATGATTTGCATGTCTCAAGTGATTCAAAATCAAGTGAGTCTAAACGATCCATCTGCATGGAGTTTCTTCATGCGTATAAACCAATAGACATGGTTCGCATGTCTCAAACTTTTCAGAAAACCGAGTGAGTCCAAAGATCCATCAACATGGAGCTTCTTCATGCGTTTTATACCAATATGACTCAAATGGCAGTGCCACAAGTATGTGGTACTATCTTTACTATCTTATATCTTTTGGCATGAACATGTGTATCACTACGATCGAGATTCAATGAACCATTCATTTTAGGTGCAAGACCATTGAAGGTATTATTCAAATAAACAGAGTAACCATTATTCTCCTTAAATGAATAACCATATTGCGATAAACATAATCCAATCATGTCTATGCTCAACGCAAACACCAAATAACAATTATTTAGGTTTAACACCAATCTCGATGGTAGAGGGAGCATGCGATGCTTGATCACATCAACCTTGGAAACACTTCCAACACATATCGTCATCTTACCTTCACCTAGTATCTGTTTATTCCATAGCTTTTTATTTCGAGTTACTACCACCTAGCAACCGAACCGGTATTTATTACCCTGGTGCTACTAGGAGTACTAGTAAAGTACACATTATAATGTATATCCAATATACTTCTATCGGCCTTGCCAGCCTTCTCATCTACCAAGCATCTAGGGTAGTTCTGCTTCAGTGACTGTTCCCCTCATTTCAGAAGCACTTAGTCTCGGGTTTGGGTTCAACCTTGGGTTTCCTCACTAGAGCAGCAACTGATTTGCCGTTTCATGAAGTATCCCCTTCTTGCCCTTGCCCTTCTTGAAACTAGTGGTTTTACTAACCATCAACAATTGATGCTCCTATTTGATTTCTACTTTTGCGGTGTCGTGAATAGCTCAAGGATCATCATATCTATCCCTGATATGTTATAGTTCATCACGAAGCTCTAGTAGCTTGGTGGCAGTGACTTTGGAGAACCATCACTATCTCATCTGGAAGATTAACTCCCACTCGATTCAAGCGATTGTAGTACTCATACGATCTGAGCACATGCTCAACGATTGAGCTTTTATCCTTAGTTTGCAGGCTTAAGAAATTTTTCAGAGGTCTCATACCTCTTGACGTGGGCACTGGCCTGAAATCCCAATTTCAGTCCTTGCAACATCTCATATGTTCTGCGATGTTTCAAAAACGTCTTTGGTGCCTCAATTCTAAACCATTTAGCACTACGCACTGAACTATCATGTAGTCATCAAAACGTGCATGTCAGATGTTCGCAACATCCAAAACCGACGCTCGAGGTTCAGCACACTGAGCGGTGCATTAAGGACATAATCCTTCTGCGCAGCAATGAGGACAATCCTCAGTTTACGGACCCAGTCCACATAGTTGCTACTGTCAACTCTCAACTAAATTTTCTCTAGGAATATATCTAAAACAGTAGAACCAAAGCGTGAGCTACGACATAATTTGCAAAGACCTTTTGACTATGTCCATGATAATTAAGTTCATCTAATCAAATTATTCAATGAACTCCCACTTAGATAGACATCCCTTTAGTCATCTAAGTGATACATGATCCGAGTCAACTAGGCCGTGTCCGATCATCACATGAGACGGACTAGTCATCATCGGTGAACATTTTCATGTTGATCGTATCTTCTATACGACTCATGTTCAACCTTTCGGTCTTCCGTGTTCTGAGGCCATGTCTGTACATGCTAGGCTCGTCAAGTCAACCTAAGTGTATTGCGTGTGTAAATCTGGCTTACACCCGTTGTATGCGAACGTTAGAACCTATCACACCCGATCATCACGTGGTGCTTCGGAACAACGGACCTTAGCAACGGTGCACAGTTAGGGGGAACACTTTCTTGAAATTATTGCGAGGGATCATCTTATTTATGCTACCGTCGTTCTAAGCAAATAAGATGTAAAACATGATAAACATCACATGCAATCAAATAGTGACATGATATGGCCAATATCATTTTGCTCCTTTTGATCTCCATCTTCGGGGCGCCATGATCATCATCGTCACCGGCATGACACCATGACCACCATCATCATGATCTCCATCATCGTGTCTTCATGAAGTTGTCTCGCCAACTATTACTTCTACTACTATGGCTAACGGTTAGCAATAAAGTAAAGTAATTACATGACGTTTATGTTGACACGCATGTCATAAATAAACTAAGACAACTCCTGTGGCTCCTGCCGGTTGTCATACTCATTGACATGCAAGTCATGATTCCTATTACAAGAACATGATCAATCTCATACATCACATATATCATTCATCACATCCTTTTGGCCATATCACATCACACGGCATATGCTGCAAAAACAAGTTAGACGTCCTCTAATTGTTGTTGCAAGTTTTTACGTGGCTGCTATAGGTTTCTAGCAAGAACGTTTCTTACCTACGCCAAAACCACAACGTGATATGCCAATTTCTATTTACCCTTCATAAGGACCCTTTTCATCGAATCCGATCCGACTAAAATGGGAGAGACAGACACCCGCTAGCCACCTTATGCAACTAGTGCATGTCAGTCGGTGGAACCAGTCTCACGTAAGCGTACGTGTAAGGTCGGTCCGGGCCGCTTCATCCCACGATGCCGCTGAATCAAGATAAGACTAGTAACGGCAAGTAAATTGACAAAATTGACGCCCACAACAACTTGTGTTCTACTCGTGCATAGAAACTACGCATAGAGCTAGCTCATGATGCCACTGTTGGGGATCGTAGAATAAATTTAAAATTTTCTACGCATCACCAAGATCAATCTATGGAGTCATCTAGCAACGAGAGGGAGAGGAGTGCATCTACATACCCTTGTAGATCGCGAGCGGAAGTGTTCAAGAGAACGGGGTTGATGGAGTCGTACTCGTCGTGATCCAAATCATCGATGATCCTAGCGCCGAACGGACGGCACCTCCGCGTTCAACACACGTACGGAGCGGAGACGTCTCCCGCGCCTTGATCCAGCAAGGAGGAGGGATAGGTTGAGGAAGAGAGCTCCAATAGCAGCACGACGGCGTGGTGGTGGTGGAGTAGTAGTACTCCGGCAGGGCTTCGCCAAGCTCTTAACGGAGGAGGAGAGGTGTTGGGGAGGGGAGGGGCTGCGCCTTTGATGTGGTTTGCAGCCCTCCCCTTGCCCCTCTATTTATAGGGGAAGGAGGAAGGGGGCCGGCCCCCTCTAGATGAGATCTAGAGGGGGAGCGGTGGCTAAGGGGATGGCTTGCCCCCCAAGCAAGGGGGCTCCCCCTCTAGGGTTCCCCCCCCCAACCCTAGGCGCATGGGCCCAAGCGGGGGATGTGCCCAGCCCACTTGGGGCTGGTTCCCTTTCCTCTATGGCCCATGAGGCCCTCCAAGAGAGGTGGCCCCTCCCGATGGACCCCCGAAACCCCTCCGGTGGCTCCGGTATAATACCGATATGCCCCCGAACCTTTCCGGTGACCGTATGACAACTTCCTATATATAAATCTTCACCTCCAGACCATTCTGGAACTCCTCGTGATGTCCGGGATCTCATCCGGGACTCCGAACAACATTCGTTAATCACATACAAGTCTTCCTAATAACCCTAGCATCATCGAACCTTAAGTGTGTAGACCCTACGGGTTCGGGAACCATGCAGACATGACCGAGACAACTCTCCGGCCAATAACCAACAGCGAGGTCTGGATACCCATGTTGGCTCCTACATGTTCCACGATGATCTCATTGGATGAACCACGATGTCGAGGATTCAAGCAATCCCGTTACAATTCCCTTTGTCAATCGGTACGTTACTTGCCCGAGATTCGATCGTCGGTATCTCAATACCTCATTCAATTTTGTTACCGGCAAGTCACTTTACTCGTTCTGTAACACGTCATCCCGTGACCAACCCTTAGTCACATTGAGCTCATTACGATGATGTCTTACCGAGTGGGCCCAGAGATACCTCTCCGTCATATGGAGTGACAAATCCCAGTCTTGATTCGTGCCAACCCAACAGACACTTTCGGAGATACCCGTAGTGCACCTTTATAGTCACCCAGTTACGTTGTGACGTTTGGCACACCCAAAGTATTCCTACAGTATCCGGGAGTTGCACAATCTGATGGTCTAAGGAAAAGATACTTGACATTAGAAAAGCTTTAGCAGACGAACTACACGATCTTGCGCTATGCTTAGGATTGGGTCTTGTCCATCACATCATTCTCCTAATGATGTGATCCCGTTATCAATGACATCCAATGTCCATGGTCAGGAAACCGTAACCATCTATTGATCAACGAGCTAGTCAACTAGAGGCTCACTAGGGACATGTTGTGGTCTATGTATTCACACATGTATTACGATTACCGGATAACACAATTATAGCATGAATGATAGAAAATTATCATGAACAAGGAAATATAATAATAACCATTTTATTATTGCCTCTAGGGCATATTTCCAACATAAGTACGACAAAGTATGTCAAGAAATAAATTAGAAATGTTATTGACATTCAATCCTTATATCCACATACTCAAAGAATCTGAACTAGAAGTTTAGAGAATCATATATTTGCAACACATTGCAAATCTTCCAGATACATTTACTGATGACAAGGTGTCACTAAATTCTATATTCCTTTAATGAAATGTAAGAAAGAGTGGAGGTACCTGATAAACCACTCTTCTCCCCGAATGAGAGCAATAGGGGGAGAAATCTGACCACACGAGATATAATCTCTCATATGCTTCCGCGGAAAGGGAAATTATATCCTCAACCATTAAATGTAATCCAACATCAAGTTGAAAGACACCTCACTGGATGCTCATCATCCAACACCCGACATAAATGTGCACAAATGTTTTGGTGCCAGGACATCGAAACGCCTTGACTCCATTTGTTGTAGGAAATCGCAAGGAGTTAAAAATGAATAAATATATTATCCACAAACTTCAATGATTCCATCAGAATCATATAAACTAAATACTACATTTGTCGACATATATTTTTCTCAAAGTGCTAAAACCTTTTGGGCCTTGAACCAAAATCCATGGTAGAGTGCCTCTTGCACTCATATTGGTTCACATAAAAGGAAGCAAGTAATAAAGAATAACACTAGCTCTACAAACGAGTGGTAATTACCGCAGTAATACTTACTCCTCATAAGTATCTTCCATATGGAATACGAAAAGCTTCTCATTCATAGACAAAGTCAATGAGGTGGTGAGAAAGCGAAGCTTGTAGCAAAAAGGTTCACGCAGAGACCTGGCATCGGTTACGATGTAACATACACTCTTGGTATGAGTGGAATTATGTTTTCTATACTAAATATCACTGGCAATAAAAAAATATCCATGAAGTTGATGGATGAAGTGGCTACATACTCCTATGAGTCACTCATTTCGGAAATCCCTATTAAAGTCCCGGAAGGGCTTACAATTCCGAATCTAAAATCAAACCACAACATGTTTTGTGTAAAACTTCATAAGTCACTCTATGACTTGAAATGGTCAGAAATCATATGGTACTGCCAACCAAATGAGTTCCTTCTTCAAAAGGATTACTCAAAGAATGATGATTGTTTATGTGTTAATAAAGGAATCCCAAATTTGATTTCCTTGTATCACCTTAGTGTATATTGATGACCTCATTAGTGTCTATACAAGACATAAACATAAACAAAATCTTCTTAAGACGGAAAATTTGGACTCAACCAAATTTAGCTTAAGTTTACAACTTGAGCATTCTCTCAAGAATACATATCATTCTACATATATCCAATATATATATATGAGAACTTCAAGTATATCATAACAATAAAATTCCATCAGGAAGATAAGGATATGACCATGATATGATGTAATGATATTGGCTCTTTTTTATCCCAATAATGCCATATCGATGACCGAATTCACTGGAATAGTCTTATCATGGAAGTCATCTAAATAGACTTTAACATCTACTTCCACTTACCATTCTGACAATAATTTCTTTACCTAATAGTATTGCAAAATATGCATAGCTCAGTAGAATGATTAACCTCAAAATCATATGGTTGAGATTCATCAGAATCACATACCTTGATTGATCAAGATTCTACCAGTTGTATTACTCAATACCTACATGTTATATGGAGAGCAATATCATAAAAAGCACATTGCTCGAAAATCACTTATCCTCACGAATTATAGGAAGTGAGGAAACAATTTGCAAACAAAATATTGGAAAATCCAACAAATTATTCATAATGTCATGATCATGTCAATGGAATTTGTCTGATACTTCCTTTTGCCACTGCGAAGCACCAGAGGAGCACATGCTTCATGTTCCTCAAAATAAGAGCCGTTCATGTTCAACTTAACCCACCCAACAGTAGAACACCATTTGGTCGGTACAACAGCAACTAACAATATATATTTCATGTGGCCGGACTGCTTCAATATCATATGCAACAATAGACTTGCCTTTCTTTGGATCAAGTGAGAGATCTACCTTTATACCGATCAAAGAGTCAAGGTAGCTGGCTAGGAACCTTCTGGATACTTCCATAGGAGGCGGAGGTTCGTGATGTAAAACCTCGGTGCGGATGTGCGAGGTGCTCCACAGAGTCATAAGAGCATCTCCAACGGCCGCGTAAAACGACGCGCGCGCGGTAAACGCAGCCTTTAGCGCGCGCGGGGCGTTTGGCGGGAAAACCACGCGCGCGGAAACCGCTTACGCGCGCGCGAAAAGGCGCTAGCTCGCGCGCCATCTTTTGCGCGCCGCTTCCAGCGCGCCTATAAAGTGCGGCGCGCGCCAGCGCCTCTCCACGTCTCCTCTTCTCCTCTTCCTCTCTCTCTCTGCCACGCGCCGCTCCAGCGCCCCGCCACCGACGCGCCTCCGGCGCCCCGCCACCGACGCGCCGCCATGCCGCCGCGCCGCCGAGGAGCGTCCGGCTACCGCGGCGTCCGCCTGCGCCCCAACGGCGGCTACTACGCGGAGATACGCTCCGGCGATCTCCGGCTCGGTCTCGGCACGTACAGGACGGCGCGCGAGGCCGGCCACGTGTACAACGCGGCGGCGTGGCGCCTAGGCCGGCCGCGCGGCCAGATGAACTTCCAGGATGTCTACACGCTCCAGCAAGCGCTCGACCGTGCCCCGCCGCCGCGTCTGAACACGGCACAAGACCGTGCGGAGCACGCCGAGCGGCAGCGCCGCCTCCTCGTCGCCCAGGAGGACGAGCGGGTCATGGCGGAGTGGCGCCGCCGCCACCCGGAGGACATCGCCTACGAGCAGTCCTACTGGGCAAGGCGTCGCGAGGAGGACACGCGAAGGCGCCGCGAGGCGCGGTTGGACAGGCGTCGGCGCAAGGCGTTGGCGAACACGCAGTCCGATCTCGTTGAAGCAGGTGGGCAGTCATTCTTCATGCCGGATGATGGTCGGTGGTTGGACATCTGGCTGGATACCTCGGACGACACCGCCGAGGAGGATGACGATAGTGATGATAGCGACTTAGACTAGTTTTTTTTATGCAATCTATCTCGTGTTTTATCGTTTGTCGTTTTTAATTATTATGCAATCTATGTTTCCGATGTAAAATACATTTGTATTGTTAAAATCTATGCAATCTATCTATTTTCCAATAGCCTAGAATGAGCGCGCGCTGCTTTTTTGCGCGCTGCTGGAGCGGCGCGCGCTGCATTTTAGCGCGGCTGCTGGAGCAGATGCAACGCGCCGCGCCAAACCAGCCGATGCGCGCGCGACATATGTGTTTTTTGCGCGCGGCGCGACCGGCGTCTGTTGGAGATGCTCTAAGAACTATGGATCTCTCAATTTTGGTAGAGGATGAAGTAACTGTAACAACCATTCACTCCCACTGTTCTGTATGGACTCAATGTTAGGCAAATTCCATATTTGAGAAAGTGGACAACGGAAGAAAGAGTGGAAGTTATTCTGAGTTTCGACAGAGCAAACCGGGCAAGTATCAAATAGCTCAAGACCCCTAGCATGTTTGTTCTGCGGGATTGACTATGTGCAAGTTGACTGAATTTTGTTTTTGGGTAAGTTGCCTGACCAAAATTAGGGGTCAGTCACTTTTTACTGTCGTGCTCACGTACACAACCTGCATGCCTGCATGCTCATGAACACAATCCCACAACCGGGACCCAGGCTGCATGCGTGCAAGCTCAGTTTCTCACGTACACAAGCCCAACATCAGTAATTATATAATATGATATAAAAATTAATAAAGTTAAATTAACGAAGTTTTATAAGCAAGAATATGCTAGGGGCATTGGTATTGCCTTTTAAGAATAAAGAAAATGAAGAAAAAAACATGCACACATCATACATTCGAATCACACTTTCGGTAATACGCAAAGAGTAAACATATAGTAATGTAATTTTCATGATCTAGTATAAGTTACACACATATTGTATATTACTTGCATGTATACTTACAAACGCAAAAATGAAAAAAAAATAAGTTGTCTAAGAAATAATGAATTAGTGGCATTAGTATTCCCCTTTAAGAAGTAGAAAATAAAAAAAAGACAAAATTTGCACACAATTTACACACAAATTGCACTTTTTATAATATGCAAGAATAAGCATATAATAGTGAAATTATATTGGTACCGCCCTTCAAGAAAAAAATGAAATAAAATAAAAATAAAATCAAAATCAAAATAATGAAGTTTTCTATGGAAGAATGAAACCCTTTTAAGAAGAAACAAAATGAACAAACTAAAACAAAAGCAGAATAATGAAGTTTTCTTGGGAATAATGAACCCCTTTAAGAAGAAAGAAAAAGATAAGAAAAAACATGCACACAAGTTTGTACTTAGGGCATCTCCAGCCGCGCCCTCAGGAAGGCCTCCCCAGGCGTTTTTTTTTTGCGCCGGCGCCGAAAAATCGGCCCAGTCGCGCCCCCAGGAGCCCGATTTTCGCCGGCTTGGGCCGAAAACAGCGCCGGCGGACCCAGACCGAACCCGGCGCGCTGAGGGGCGCCCGGGGGCGCTGGGGCGAACTGTTTTGGCGTGAAACAGCCGCGGGCCCGCCGCGTCAGGGACACGGCTCTCTTCTCGCCCCTTCGTCGTCCTCATCGCCTCGTTTCCCGCGGTGAATCAATGCCAAAGTTGTCGCGCTGCCGCGCCGGTCAGCCTGCGCCATTGATGCCTCACGGGCGGCGCAGTGAAGACCGGATGACGCGCGTCCCTCGCCCTCCCTCGCCCGCCACACGTACTCACGGCGGCTTGCGCACGGGCGGCGCCTCGGCCTATATAAGATGCGCCCCAGCGCACTCGGCGACTCGCACTCTCTCGCCGTCGTCGTTCCTCCCTCTCCTCTCTCTCGCCATCTCCAGTTCATCACACCCATGGCCGAGCGCTTCCCAGGCGACGGCGCGGCGGCGAACGGCTTCGGCCACTGCCATATTCACGAGAACGAGGCTCGCCTCCTTTTCGAGGCCGAGTACCCGGTCCCGCCAGACATGCGGGTGCCCGGGGCGTGGAGGATCAGCGCCGGCGGCGTGCCGGTGCCCCCGGTACCCACCGGCGTGGCGCGGCGTGCGGAGATTGCACGCATCCGCTCGTCCCTGCCGCGTGCGGCGAGGGAGGGGCCACGGTACGTCCCCGACAGCCCGCTCTGGGAGCCTTATTTCTGCCGCCGTCACGCCGAGCAGCTCGAGGCCACCAACGGCGTCGAGCCCTCCGGCAGGCTCAACGCCGTCGGCCGGCGTCGGTGGTGGGGCGTGCCCGGGCGCACGTTGGAGGCCGTCCTCGAGTACATCGAGGGCGGCAACACGCCGCGCCTCGAGTACCCCGGTCCCCCATCCTTCCCACGCCGCCGGGGAAGCTCCTGGACCCCGAGGCGCATGGAGACCGGGGGGTCCTCCTCCTCGTCCAGCGGCTCCCCCTGCCTCCACCTCCGCCCCGTCAAGCCGGAGCCCCAGGGCACGCCTGTCAGCACGCGCACCCGCAGCTCCGGCGTCCGCATCGGCGACAATGCCTCCCCCACCGGCCGCTTCGTCCTCGTCGAGCCCAAGCCAGAGCCCGGCCTCCCCGCGGAGTACGAGAAGATAGCCCGGCGTGGCTTCTCCGATGAGGACGCCCTGCGGTGGGCGCGGGACGACTACCTCCGCGACGAGATGGTCCGGCAGCGCCGGGCCCTGGAGGAGATCGCCGCCCGCAAGCGTGGGCGCGAGGACGAGCACGGCGTCGTGGTCCTCGACAGCGACGACGACGACGACGCCCCCGGACCGTCCAACCCGCCGCGCCAACCGGGGGAGGGATGCAGCAGGGACGGCGGAGGCGTCGGCGGGGGCGACGACGACGACGACGGCGGTGACTACACGCGGTTCTACAGCCTCCTCGGCATGTAGAACCGCGTGGGTAGGCGGCGAGGCGGGCGGAGAGGGAGACGGCGGGGGTAGCCCGCGGTAGTTTTTTCCTTTTTTGTAAAATATGTTTAAATTTGAACGAACTCGAACGTGTTTGCGTTGTGTTTGTGCCGAATTTAAACATTTTAAAAACCAGTGGGGGCGCGACTGGGGGGCATCACGCCCTCAGTGCGCGGTTTAGCGCCGGTGCGCCCCCATGGGCGATTTTTTGCCCCTCCTGGGGGGCCAACGGCTGGAGATGCCCTTAAATTGCACTTTTAGTACTATGCAAAAAAGAAGCATATAATATTACAATTTTTGGAACAAGTTGTTTAAAAAATAATTAATTAGTGGCATTATATTCCCCTTTAAGAAGAAGAAAATAAAAATGACAAATTTTGCACACAGTTTATACATAAATTGCACTTTTTATAATATACAAGAATAAGTAAATAATAGTTAAATGATATTGGCATTGCCCTTAAAGAACGAAAAAAAGGAAAAACAAAATCAAAATAATGAAGTTTTCTATGAAAGAAACAAACCCTTCAAGAAGAAAAAAATTAAAAAAAAACTAAAACTAATGCAAAAAATGAAGTTTTCTAGTGAATAATGAACCCCTTTAAGAAGAAAGAAAAAGAGGAAAACAATTACACACAAGTTTGCACTGAAATTGCACTTTTAATAATATGCAAAAAGGAACATATCATATTGCAATTATCGCAATCGACTATAATTTACACACATGTTGTTTAGTACTTGCGTGTATATTTATATACACAGACACAAAAACAAAAGCAACAATTTCTAAGAAAGAATGAAGTTGTGGCATTGGTACCACGCTTTAAGAAAAAAAAAGGAAATCATGATAAAATTTGCACATAATTTACTCATAAATTGCACTTTTTCATATATGCAAGAACAAACATATAATATTATTATTTACATAATAAATAAGTTTAAAACAAAGGAATGAATTAGTCTCAATCATATTACCCTTAAATAAGAAAGAAAGTGAAATGAAAACATAGAACAAAAATTTCCACACAATTAGTACAAAAATTGCATTTTTATAATATGTAAGAAGAAACATATAGTAGTAAAATTTCCAGACTCTAATATAATATATATACATGTAATACTTGTGTGCATACATTTACACACACTCAACATCCAAAAGTACACATAAAAAATGAAAACTCGAGGAAATATACATAAAAACTGCGCTTTTAAAAAAATATGCAAGAATAAGCATAACTGGAATGTTTGCAAAAAAAAAATCTAAGAACATATGAATTGTGGCATTGGTATTAACCTTAAAGTAGAATGAAAATGAAGTAAAGACTAAAACAATAGCAAAAAATATATTTTTTCTGAAAAATGAATTAGTGGCGTTGGTATTTCTTTTAAGAAGAATGAAAAAAAAACTTGCACAAAAAAATTGCATTTATTGTAATATGCAGAAGTAATCGTATAACCATGAAATTTTGGCACATATTATATAGTATTTATATGTATATAACTATACTCAGCCAGCAACCAACAAAATATAATAATAATAATAAAGGAAAAAATAAAAATGCATAGAAGCATAAAAGTGAAATTAAAACAAAATGAAACAAAATATCCACAAAAGAAACAAACAAAGAGAGAGAGAGAGAGAGAGAGGAGAGAGAGAGAGAGAGAGAGAGAGAGAGAGGAAGGCTGGATGGCAACTCTTAATGGGCGTCGGCCCAGTGGCAATCGACTGACCCAAATATGAGGTCAGTCGAACCAACAGAGCACAGCTGAAGAAGCAACACAGGCAGGGAAAAAAGCAGCGCGAATCATAAAGCAAAAAATCAATGGTCAAAAAATCGACTGACCCAAATTTAAAAATTCAGACAACTTACAAGTAGCTAAAGTGTTGTTCTGCCAGGGTTTGGCTAGCTGCAAGTCGACTGATTTTGTATTTTGGGTCGGTTACTTTTTTCACCGTAGGATATATTTATCAATTAATAATACTCAGTATTTTGGGTCAGTCACTGGTGAGATGGCCTGGGCGTGTGACTTGATCTGGCTACGCAGCAAGGCCCAAGGCGATGCGGGTCAACCTTTGGTTGAGTTGGTTAGGTGGACAGTGGTATTCCCAACCCACCAGGGTTCAAATTCTGGTGCTCGCATTATTTCTGTATTTATTTCAGGATTTCCGGCGATGCGCTTTCAGTGGGAGGAGATGTTCCCGTCGACGACGAGGCGCCTACGGTGACTTTGTAAATCTCAAGATGATATACCGGCTCAGTCTCTCGGAGATGTTCATAAGGGTAGGGTGTACGTGTGTGCGTTCATAGGGATAAACGTATGCGCGTGTATATGAGCGCTTTTGTGTCTGTACTGATGTAAAAAAAAAGGGCAAGGCAATGCCTGGCTGGCTACGTTGCATGCATGCAATTGTTCGACATGTCATACATGGATGACGGATGGGTCACATTGTACATCACCATTCGCAGTTGAACTTTTTAGGCTGAATGGATAGGAGTACATGCATGAGAAATGAAAGCATGCATATGTTTGTATAATTCTCTAGTGATTGTATGGACATATAAAATAAAATAAAATAAAATAATGAGGTTTTCTTGGAAAATATGTATTCGTATCATCGGTATTGCCTCTAAGAAGAAAAAACTTGCAACACTCAGATTGCACTTTTTGTAATACACAAAGAATAAACATATAATAGTGTAATTTTCACAATCTAGTATAATTTACACACATATTGTATAGTATTTGCGTGTATACCTACACATGGAAATAAAAACTGAAGTTGTCTAATAAATAATGAATTTTTGGCATTGGTATTACCCTTTAAGGAGAAGATGATGAAAATAATAATAATAATAATAAAATATTGACAAAATTTGTGCACATGTCACACATAAGTTGCGCTTTTCATAATATGAAATAATTACCATATAATACTGGAACAATATTGGTATTACCATTAAATAAGTAAAATGAAATAAAAGGAAAGTTGAAACGAAAGCAAAATAATGAAGTTTTCTAGGTAATGAAACCCTTTAAGAAGAAAGAAAACTAAAATTCAAAAACAAAATAATGAAATTATCTAGGGAAGAATGTAACTAAAACAAAACAATGAAGTTTTTTAGGAAAGAATGAAACACTTTGAGAAGAAAGAAAGAGAAAAAACAAAAACAAATTAATGAAGTTTGCTATGGAAGAATGAAACCCTTTAAGAAGAAAGAAAATTAAAACAACAACCAAATAATGAAGTTTTCTAGGGAAAAATGAAACCCTTGTAGGAAAAAGAAAATAAAAAAACTTTCATACAAGTTTGCCCTGAAATTGCACATTTTGTAATATGCAAAAAAATAAGCATATATAGTGCAATTTCTGCTCTCTTCTATAATTTACACACATGGTGTGTCGTACTTGCGTGTATACTTACTTACAAACACACACAAAAAATCTAAGAATAAATGAAGTATAGTAGCAGTGGTACTACCCTTCAAGAAGAGAGAAAGTGAAAAAAAAGAATAATGGCAAGATTGGCACACAATTAACACATAAATTGCACTTTTTAGTATATGTAAGAATAAACATATAATGGTGAAAGTTACACAATACAAATAAATTTTTAAACAGGGATTGAATTAGTGGCATCGATATGAACCTTAAAAAGAAAAAAAAAACTAACACATAATAAAACAAATAAAGTTTTTTTCTAAGAGAGAATGAATTAGTGGCATTGGTATTACTCTTAAGAAGAAAGAAAAAAACTTGCACACAACTTTGAGTGAAATTGCACGTTGTAATATGCAGAGAATACACATATAATTATGCAACCTCCGTAATCTATTATAATTTACACATATATGGTATAGTACTTGAATGCATTACATGCACAAAAATAGAAAAAATATTTTCTAAGAAAGACTGAATTTTTACAATATTAGTACAAAAAATTAACATTGGTGTTACCCTTAAAGAACAAAGAGAACGAGAAAACCAACAAAAAATTCCAGACAGTTAGTACAAAAAAAGCACTTTTCATAATATGATGTGTAAAATAAACATATAATGGTGAAATTTCTGTGCTCTAATGTAATTTCTACGTGTAGTACTTGGGTGTATACATTTACACACACTCAACATCCAAAAATACACGTAAAAAAAAAACAAAACACAACTGAAAAATACAGAATAAAAAAACAAAAAAAAACACGTGAAGAAAACAAAGCAAACACAAGGGGGAAAAGCATGCACACACACTAAATTTGGTATGCATCTCATCCGTGAATTTTCGTGCAAAAGCCACGAACTAGACATGCATGCATGCACGGAGGCTACATCGTGCATCCAGCAAGAGCAAGGATACGCAAAAGATCGACTGAACAAAAGAAAAAAGTCCAAAATAAACCTTGAAGTTATAGACAAAAGCTTAATCAAATCTCAAACTTTGAATCCCAGAAATTGGCACTCTAAACTTGTAATCCCGGTCTATTTTGGACCCTAGACCTGTTTGGCAAACTGGGAATAGTACAATCCCGGCCGGGATAACCAGCTACTCTTACGGACAATTATTTGGGCCGGCCCACTATAACACAACAAGACTTCGTGGCGTTTAAAAAATGTTCCCACGTTTTTTAAATTGTTCAGAAGTTAAAAATGTTCATGTTTTCTATTTTTGGCGCAAATTCAATTAATTTAGTGTTCTATAAAAAATATTTTGCATTTTAAAACTATGTTCGCATTTTAAAAAACTGTTTGCGATTTCAAAAAGAATAACAAATTTTTCAAAAATGTTCGGAATACCAATATTTTTTCAGATGCTATGATTTTTTTTTCATATTTTCAAATTGTGTCAGATTTGAAAATATGTTTTTTGAATTTCATAAACTATTTCATAAATAATGTTTTTAAAAAATGTTTTCGCTTGTTGGCTGCCGAATCGACTGGGCCGGCCCACCAGACATGATGCGAGTTTGTTTTTGCTTCACACGAGACGTAAATAATCTTTCTTTCTTTTTCTAAACGCTTGACGTAATAATTCCAAAACAAAAAAACATGCCGTGGAGTCAACTTGGGACCTAGCATGGTTGACCTGATTTTGCTAGCCACTACACCAGACGACTATGACTCACAGAATAAGAGGCCGAAAGTATTTAAGCAGAAACCAAAGCGCCGAACTTTGAAAACTTTTATTAGGCGCAAACAAGTAAAACGTATTTATTTCTGAAATCTTCAAACATTTCATAAAGTGCGAGAACTTTTTGAAATTTCGAATAATTTTAAAAACCAACAACTTTGAAAAAGCCAACACCTTTTGAAACATAAATAGTTTTTGAAACCTGAACAAAAATGAAACATATTTTTTTCTGAAACATGAACAAAATTTTAAAGTGCGAACACTTTTTGATACATAAACATTTTCTGACTTTGTGACATCTAGAAAATACCACAAATTTTTATAAAATGTATGGGCCAATTCAAACAAATGTTTATGCAATGTATAATACTCACTCCATTTTTATATACAAGGTCACTATCAAAATTACAAGTTGCATCTATACAAGGCTACTAACACAAATCGATGTAAAATTGATGAGGTTTGCCTCGTACTAGCAACCGAAGACATTAATACCTTATGCATGCATGCGGGAGTGAGAAGATTTATTTGCATGCACCGTATTAATCAACCAACAAGGAGTGAGAGAGTTGTCTCATTGTGCGTTGGAGAGAAAAATACACATTAATTAACACGTCAAGCAAGGAGAAAAGACTAGTTTACAACATTGCCTTAAGTAGCTATTAATTTCTACCTTGGTATCTGTGATATTGGTTTGTGCACCCGCAAAAAAAATATTGGTTTGTGGTCTTGTATATAAAAATGGAGGGAGTAATATTCGTGTGATTCAAAAAACATGTTTCGTACATTCAAAAAATTGTAACATTTCAAGAATGTTCACGAGTTTCAGAAAATGTGTTTGTGACATTTAAAAAAAATGTATGTACAATGTAACGAAAATGTGTGCGTGTTTTATAAAAATGTGACATTTAACAGAATATACGTGACATGTAATAGAAAAAAGTGTATGTGAATTTGAAAATGTTGAACCATGTAAAAGACTGTTCATGTAGTTTTGTAAAATGTGTATTGTCATTAAGAAAATGTAAAACATGTATTTCAAAAAATATTACCATGTATCCAAAAAAGTTTTGAAAACATTTAATTTCAAAATGCCCATAACCTATTTGAAAATATCAAAAAGAATTCAAAATAATATTTAATGTGTGCGTTCAAAATGTACATTGGGTACTGAGAAAAATTAGACATGTATAGAAATGAAAAAATAAAAAGAAAGCATAAAAGAAAAAAAAGACTAGTGCGCGCGCACGAGCGACTGCGCTACTGGGCCGGCCCAATTCAGCAAATACCGGCCAAGTCCTCTCAAGGTTTAAAATAGACCGGGAGTATAGAGTTCGGTGTGCTGATTTCAGGGATTGAGAGTTCGGGGTTTGATTTAGCTTTTGCCTATAAATTTAAAGTTTATTTTGAACTTTTTTCACTGAACAAATAACGGAATCATTCACAAAGCACCTTAAATCAACGGCCATAAATTTGACTGACCAAAACTTAAAAATTCAGTCGCCTGACATGTACGTAGCTAATGCGGTTCTGCCAAGTAGGAAAGGAATTAGTAGCCAATGTTCGACAAATAATTACTGTATACTAAACAAATGTATGAAAGAATTACATAAGCTAAGTAAATTGTGAAATAGTATGTATGAATGAATCATGACGATTTCTGGCGTGTGAGGACAGTCCGGTCCGGCACGGGGATGAACTTGACGGCCCAGCCGATGGGCCACGACACGGCGGCGATGGCGAGGCAGACGGCCCACTGCCCCAGCCCCAGCCTCTTGGTGCCGGCGAACCTGGTGAGCACCTCCACCATGACCACCTGCAGCATGAGCGTGACGGCGATGATGACCAGGAACATCCTGTTCTTGAGCACCCCGGCGAACACGTTCTTCTTCTCGATCTCCCGCGCGTTGAACTCGTTGAACACCTGGCAGAGCACGAAGGCGTTGAAGATCATGGTGCCGTTGCCCTTCTCGTCGGTGCCGAAGACGTCCCGGCCCCGGTACTGGAGCGCCAGCAGCAAAGCGATCTGGAACGCCGCCTGCGCGGCGAGGTTGCGCCACATGGCGTTGCTGATGAGCGGCGCCGTGTGGCCGATCCATGAGCGCCTTGGTGGGCGTGTCCGTGGCGAGCGCGAGAGCGCCCATGGTGTCCATGATCAGGTTCACCCAGAGGAGCTGCACGGTGGTGAGCGGCATCTTGCCCGTGGTGATCACGGACACGAAGTTGATGACGAGCGCCGCCACGTTGACGGTGAGCTGGAACTGGATGAACTTTTGCATGTTGTTGTAGACGCAACGCCCCCACAGCGTGGCCGTCACCACCTTGTCGAAGTTGTCGTTGAGGATGATGATGTCCGAGCTCTCCTTGGCCACCTCTGTGCCCTGCACGCCCATGGAAAGCCCCACGTCCGCCTCCTTGCGCGCTGGCGCGTCGTTCGTGCCGTCGCCGGTCACGGCCACCACGTGCCCCTTCTCCTTCAGCCGCTGCACCAGTGCCAGCTTGTCCAGCGGCAGGGACCGCGCCATGACGGGCATCCTGTCCACGATCTCCAGCTGCTGCTCCGGCGACATGGCGCAGAACTCGTGCCCCTCGATGACGATACCGTTGGGGTCATGGCTGGATATGATGCCGCATTCCTTGGCGATCGCGCGGGCCGTGAGGATGTTTTGGCCGGTGACCATCTTGACGGAGACGCCTGCCTTGGTGCAAGCTTCAATGGCGGCCTTGACCTCTGGTCGGCACGGGTGTAACACCACGGATATGATTTATCTAATATGTAATCCAACTCTTGCCGTTTCCGGCGTTAAGTTATTTTATTTTCTCGGGTTCGGATTTTTGTCTCCGTGTGTTGTTGTCGTTGCCATGCATCTCATATCATGTCATCATGTGCGTTGCATACGTGTTCGTCTCATGCATCCGAGCATTTTCCCCGTTGTCCGTTTTGCATTCCGGCGTTCCGTTCTCCTCCGGTGATCATTTCCACCTTTCTTTCGTGTGTGGGGGTTAAACATTTCCGGATTGGACAGAGACTTGCCAAGCGGCCTTGGTTTACTACCGGTAGACCGCCTGTCAAGTTTCGTACCATTTGGACTTCGTTTGATGCTCCAACGGTTAACCGAGGGACCGAAAAGGTCTCGTGTGTGTTGCAGCCCAACATCCCTCCAATTTGGCCCAAAACCCACCTAAACCATCTCCATCATCTAGAGCGTTCGATCACGATCGCGTGGCCGAAAACCGCACCTCATTTGGACACTCCTAGCTCCCTCTATGCCTATATATAGAACCCCCTCCGAAATTCACGGGTGAAACCCTAACCCTCTCCCTCTCCTCGCGACCGGACAAAAATTCCACCGACGGACATGTCCATTTCCACCCCGCCGCCGCCACTTGTCGCCGCCTGATTCGCCCGCCCGGGTGCCCACTTCGCCGCCGCCGCCAGGGCCCGCGGGACCCGCGTCCGGCCCTCCCGGCCCGAAGAGGCGCGCCGCCCGCCGCCTCCCTTCTTCCTCCCGCGCGGCGAGCCGCCCGGCCCTCCCTCACGTCCGGCCGCCGCAGACGCCATCGCCGGCGAGCTCCGGCTCTCCCTCCGGCCGGCGCCGCACCAAGCCCCCGCGCCGGATCTCCTCGCCGCGCCGCCGCCCCACATCGCCGGAGGCCGCGCCGCACCGCCCGGGTCGCCTCGCCCACTCCGGCCTCCTCCTCCCCCTCGCGCCGGCAAGCTTCTTCCACTCCGGCGCCGACCTCCCCGTCGAACCTCGGGAACCGCGCCGCTGCTACAGTGTCTTCGGGCTGGATCTGGATCCGAGAATTTTGCCTCGGTTGACTTTCTCCCGAAATCCTAACTAAATTGCCATGTTCATCGTGTCGTAACTTTGCATCCCTAGCTCCATTTTGGGCATATAGCATATCAAAATGTTCGCCTCAGAGAGTACATCATTTCGTCTCATTGCATCATTTTCATTTGAGTTCATCTTGATGCCCGAAATGCTGTTGGAAGAGTGTTATTTGAGATAATTGTCAGATCTACTGCTCCAAATAGCCATTTGTCATTTTTGCCATGATTAATGTGTGCATGATATGCCCCTGAGCTCTTCATGAGTTTTGTTATATGCGTTGCCATCTTTCCAGAGATGCAACCCATGTATTTTTGTGATGTGTGTGGTGATTAGCACAAGCTTGCAAAGTGGAGCATTCGTTAATGTTGATTTCAGGGACTTAGCAATTCCACTAAGTCCTTGGTTTGTTTATATCAATATGCCATATGTTCATGTTGTTTCCTAGTGATCCATGCCTCTTTTGAGGATGATTAGTAAAGATGTTTTGTTAATATTGTAGTGCTCTATCCATCCATGTTTTTTTTGCAATTATGAAGCACCCTAACTTGAGTCAATCGAGCTCTACTTTTGCTATTTCGTGAATCTGGGCAGATTGTCTACTTGTTAGCGATTTTGCCGAGGATGTTGTAGTTGATCCGTGCATGCTATGTTATTGTTTTTGCCATGTCTAGCTTGTATAATGTGTATTCTTGATGGGTGTATGCTTATATTGTCATTTCATGCTCTATAGTGAGTGCATCAAGCTCGTAAACATGCCTACTTGATATCTGATTTGCATGTTCCAGTTTTTCACTAAGTCTATGATCTGATTATGTTTTTGCCATGTTCACATACTTGCAATTGTATTTTTTGTTCCCTTTTGGCTCAAGGTCACTAAGGGACTTTTGTTAAGCTCTTTGAGTAGCGCAATGCCATGCTTTACTTTGCCATGTTAAGTTCCTGTAGCATATAGTTTTCATGCTCCAAAGTGTGCTACCTGATCTGAAATTCCAGACAAGTGTTAATTTCACTAAGTCTGAAATCTATTTACCAATTGCACTTTTGCCATGCTTGTTTGAACCTGTTAATGGATGAATTGGCCGTATCTCGGTGTTCATCTTTTGTTAAGCATTATGAATGGATCCCTGGCATGTATTTTGTTGCCATGTTTGGGTGCTGTAGCATGTTTGTCTTGTTGCATTTAGATGGCTACTTGCTGTTTATCCCAGACCGGTGCCATATTTGAATTGCTTGCCATTTTCAAACCGTGTCTCCGATTCCGGTGATCTTTATATCGTTTTCAAGCGAAATCATCTCACCTTTCCAGTAGCACACTTGGTTTTCCAAGTTGAAGCCAGGTTCATTCATTCCTTGTCAAATCTTGCATATGCATCACATATCGCATCCCGCATAGCATACCATGTTTGCATCATGTTTGTCTTGTTTGGGTAGACCCGGGAGACGAGTTCGCTAACGAGAATCCCGTTGAGTTTGCTTTCGAGGATCCAGTCAACTCTGACAACTTTGCAGGCAAGATGATCATACCCTCGAAATCACTTCTATCTTTGCTTTGCTAGATGCTCGCTCTTTTGCTATGCCTATGCTACGATGCCTACCACTTGCTTATCATGCCTCCCAAATTGCCATGTCAAACCTCTAACCCACCATGTCCTAGCAAACCGTTGATTGGCTATGTTACCGCTTTGCTCAGCCCCTCTTATAGCGTTGCTAGTTGCAGGTGAAGATTGGAGATCGTTCCTTGTTGGAACATTGTTTACTTGTTGGGATATCATTATATTATCTTGTTATCTTAATGCATCTATATACTTGGTAAAGGGTGGAAGGCTCGGCCTCTCACCTAGTGTTTTGTTCCACTTTTGCCGCCCTAGTTTCCGTCATATCGGTGTTATGTTCCTGGATTTTGCGTTCCTTATGCGGTTTGGTGATAATGGGAACCCCTTGACAGTCCGCCTTGAATAAAACTCCTCCAGCAATGCCCAACCTTGGTTTTACCATTTGCCACCTAGCCTTTTCCCTTGGGTTTCGCGGACTCAAGGGTCATCTTTAGTTTAAACCGCCGGGCCAGTGCTTCTCTAAGCGTTGGTCCAACCTAGAGCACCGTGCGGGGCCGTCCCTTGGCAACTTGGGTTACGTTGGCTCCCGTACGCTTAGCTTATCCGGTGTGCCCTAAGAACGAGATATGTGCAGCTCCTATCGGGATTTGTCGACACAGCGGGTGGTGTTGCCGGACTTGTTTTACCATTGTCGGAGTTGTCTTGTAGAACCGGGATGCCGAGTCTGATCGGAATGTCTCGGGAGAAGGTATATTCCTTCGTTGACCGTGAGAGCTTGTCATGGGCTAAGTTGGGACTCCCCTGCAGGGATTTGAACTTTCGAAAGCCGTGCCTGCGGTTATGGGCAGATGGGAATTTGTTAATGTCTGATTGTAGATAACTTGAACCTTAACTTAATTAAAATGAATCAACTGTGTGAGTTACCGTGATGGTCTCTTCTCGGCGGAGTCCGGAAAGTGAACACGGTGTTGGAGTAATGCTTGCCGCAGGTTGTTCTCTAGTTATTCGTTCGCGCTTTGCCTTCTCTTCTCGCTCTCTTTTGCGAACAGGTTAGCCACCATATATGCTAGTCGCTTGCTGCAGCTCCACATATTACCTTGCCTTACCTATAAGTTTAAATAGTCTTGATCGCGAGGGTGCGATATTGCTGAGTCCCTGTGGCTCACAGATTACTTCCAAACCAGATGCAGGGCCTGATGACTCCGTTCCAGATGACGCGCTTGAGCTCAAGTGGGAGTTCGACGAGGACTCACGCCGCTACTACGTGTCTTTCCATGATGATCAGTAGTGGTGCCCAGTTGGGGCGATCGGGACCATGTCGCATGTTGGGTTGATCTTTTATTTTGGCACCGTAGTCGGGCCATGAGTGATTGGATGATTTAATGCTATTTATGTACTTTGTTTGACGTGGCGAGTGTAAGCCAACTATGTACCTTACCCTTTTATTATCTAAATTACATGGGATGTTGTGACGATTGCCTTACTTGCGACATTGCTTTCAATGCGTTATGCCTCTAAGTCGTGCTTTGACACGTAGAAGATATAGCCGCATCGAGAGCGTTACAACGGGTCTTTCAACCCGACGAAGCCCAGCAATGTCAGACCGTCGTCGTCAATCTTTGATTGCTCAGTGCCGTTGAGTTGCTTGTAGGCAAAGGCGATGCACCGGAGGCTGCCGATGGCCATGTCGTTGATCACCATCTCGAGGTTTCTCCTCTGCTCCACCCTGAGTTGGCACCGCCCCGTCCGTGTCCACGTACATCGAGCAGTTCGCCAGCACCATCTCCGCGGCGCGCCTTTCCAGTGTGCGACCACCGTGCCGGTAGCGTTGTCCTTGATCATCAGGCCGCTGCGCTTCTTGTCCAAGTTGAAGGCCTCGACGTGCAGCACCTTGCAGCTCCTCTTCAACGCGTCGACGTCCATGCCGAGGTCCGCTACGGCCCACGACAGCAGCGCCTTCTCCGTCGGGCTGCCTGTTATCTCCGGCGGCGACACGTTGTCCGGCTTGTAAACGCTTCCCGTGGTGTTGAGCCCAGCTCCCTGGCAAAGCAAGGTAACGACGCTCCCGGCGATCGCCGTGGCACCTCTGGGCTTGTCGGTGCCGACCCAAAACTCGGTCACCTTCATCTGGTTGAGCGTCAACGTTCCGGTCTTGTCGGTGCAGATGGCTGTGACTGACCCCATTGTCTCGCATGCCGACAGGCGGCGCACCCGCGCGTTCTCCTTCACCATCCTCTTCATGGAGAAGGCGAGCGTCAGCGTCATGGCGAGCGGGAGGCCCTCGGGGATGGCGATGACGATGATGGTGATGGCCTGCTGGAAAATGACGACGAGGAAGCTGAACACGGAGTCGAAGGTGACGTGGCCCTTGTTGAACAGCGGCTTGCCTTGCTCGTCCTTGGTGTTGCCGGTGAAGTGGCGCGCGGTGAGCACGGTGAAGACGAGCACCGCGACGGCGACGCCGATCTTGCCAATGCTTGAGGTGAGGCGCTCGAGGCGCTCCGCTCATCATCTCGCCCCACAAGGTGTCGGTGACGAGCATCCGGCCGTAGCCATCGACGATCTTCATGCTGCCGGTGAGGAAGGGGTTCTTCTCGGCATCGATCTCGATCGGGCGGGGCTCCAGGAACACCCCGTCCGCCGGCACCGAGTCGCCGATCTTGAGTATCACCACGTCGCCGACCAAGACATCGAATATGGAGACCTCCTGCCTCCGGCCGGCGCGGACGACGGTGACGGCAATATTGTTGGACTCGCTGGCTAGCTTGTCGAACCGCTTGGCCTGGCTGTGGTTGCTGACGGCGGACACGGC
This sequence comes from Triticum urartu, assembly GCF_003073215.2. Classification (NCBI taxonomy): domain Eukaryota; kingdom Viridiplantae; phylum Streptophyta; class Magnoliopsida; order Poales; family Poaceae; genus Triticum; species Triticum urartu. The sequence goes on along the minus strand of NC_053022.1, from coordinate 512,457,830 downwards.
AGCAACGAGGAACACGGCGAGGAAGATACTTACGCCGTCGTACCAGCCGTCCTTGAGGCTGTGCTCCTTGATGCCGAAGCCGAGGGAGACGGCGGCGCAGACGAGGAGCACGATGAGGAAGACGTCCTTGAGCGCGTCCCAGACGTGGCTGAAGAAGCTCTTGGGCCTGGGCTTGGGGTACGTGTTCCCGCCGAACGACTCCCTGCGGCGCCGCACGTCGTCGCCGTCCCCGCGGATGCCGCGCTCGGCGTGGGACGCCAACGCGGCTGCGATGCCAGCGCCGGCCGCCCCCGAGGCGGCGGAAGCAGTCGTCGCGCTTCTCCTTGACCAGGCCCTTGAAAAGCTCGTCATCAGCGGCGTTACCGGACGAGTGGGCGTCGGTGTCGCTGCCGTCGTGGTGGATCTTGATGGTGACGTAGGAGGAGGTGCTCCGCGGACAGAATGCCGAGTCTGGCTAGCCTGTGGCACGTCCGGATGACGGTCAGCGCCTTGCTCCATTACCTCCCCGGCTGCCACGAGGAGGACGGGGAAGGCGACGTCGACCGGCGGCCCACGGCGATCAAGACGTCGGCGCACTCCATCCGTTGTGCAGCGGGCGATCGGAAAGCCAGGCGAGAAGGGTGAGAGGAAACTAAGACGGGCGGACGAGGGATCAATGGATGCGGCGGGGAGGTGAGATCGGTCAAGAACTCCTAGGACACGAGGACGGATGTAGCTGGGAGGGTCAGGTCAGGGGATGGATGCCTGAATTCCTTGCTGGGTTTGATATATCAGTTTTGCTAGAACTCATCCAGATGAGATATACTTTGGTCTCATTCACCTTTTATAGCCATTGGATGTGATGCTATAAGATACGTGTGTGCTGACGTGGGTTGTTTTGTTCTTGATTTTCAGGTGAATGAGACCAAATTATATCTCATTTAGATGAGTTCTAGGTATTCCCTTGATATATATGTAACCCTGTAATCCTATTGTATTCTAAGGGGGTGTTTGTTTTCAGGGACTTTTTTGTGTAGGGATTAGAAAAAATTCCTCTTAGACATTTTTACTAAATGGGAGGGACTTTTGAAGGACTAAACTAGACATTTGAGACTAAATGAAGAAGACTCTCAAGGAGAGTCTTTTTGAGAATTTTTGAGACTTTTTCAACAATGCCCCTTCATGCACGCATTGGCTCGCCATCCCATGGTGTTGTTTGATTGTTATTTTTCTATATACTAGGGGCAATATGGTCATTTAATAACCTCTAGGAAGGGACTATGAACTTTTTAGCCTCTGAAAACAAATAGGGAGGGTTTTTTTAAAGACTAGGGATTTTTTAGTTGAAACTAGAAAAAGTCTTAAAACTAGAGAACCAAACACCACCTAAGACAAGTCAGGGAAGCTTCCTGGAAATCAGAGTGGAAACTGCTCGACGAACCACCTCGAGTGCCGTGGGACGGCGAGTTCGTTCGTTTCTTCCGTCACGCCAACGGAGCAACCATTACTGTTGGTGGTCTGTTATAAGGTAGCCGTTGCACTGCATGCGGGATTCATTTTCAGGCCAAAAATACCCTGCATTTACTTCCACAACAAAATATGTCAATGCTGTGTGAATGTCGTTCAAAAGCTGCAACGTTTATTTGCATTGGATCTACCAAATACTACCCACCATAATGGGTGGTAGGATGCACCGTAAAAAATCACTATTCAGAAAAGGCCCAAGCGCTATGTATCGCGTAATCTTGGACGTGCACCCCACTGACACGCTCTTGAGTCTCGCCCACTTTCTTCGGCCACCATGTTAAACAAAGCGAGCTTCCAGTAGGCATCTCGTTTGAACGAATTCCGCAAAGAAACGCACAAGAATTGTTTACTTGCAGGGGTGTAAAGAGGGATATACTCCCTCCGTAAAGAAATACAAAAGTGTTTAGATCGCTAACCCTTATATTTCTTTACACAGGGAGTATACATAATAAAAAACACAGCATTTAAGAAGGTGTAAAAAAAGGAATGACCAAGGTTCAGACATGCTCACTTCACCTGATGATTCAGGTGTACATGTGGCGACCCAAAGTTGCCACAGAGCTTTTCATCACTACGATGGTCTTCTTTTTGGTGTGGGATGACAGAGGCTCGAACCAGGGCCGGCCCTGAGGGGGGGCGGCCGCCCCAGGCCCCCATAATCTGGGGGGGGGGGGGGGGGGGCTCCCTTCCCTGGTTGCATATACGTACGTAGGTTGGCCCATTAGACTGTAGCGAGTTTCTCCTGAAAAGAAAAACGAGTAGCCCGGCTGACTAGATCCCAAGTAAAGGCCCGAGGAACGGAGCTAGGACGCAACTCACGCAGTTTTTCCTCTGATCGTGCGACATTCCCGTTAGCCGTGATGCCCAATCGCCCAATCTTCGTCACAGGCTGCAGCGCTGGGCGCGGTAGGGCATCTCCCAGGCCCAGCGGCTCCGGTGTCCCGGTCTCAAATCTCCAGCCTCCAGCGCTGGGGCCGATCACCTCTCGCCCTCCCGCCTCGTGCTAGAGTGGGACACCGGAGCATCCAATCGAGGCGTCGATCCGACCAATCCGAGGCGTATGATGTATTCCCTGCAGATTAAGTACGTACTAATCTGATGTATTTATTTTTTGCAGATTAAGTACATAATTTATTTTCTTCTTCCACTGTTCTTTTGTAATCTGATGTGTTTTTTGTATTTTCATCAATGTATTATCAGCTCCAAAAAATATGCATCTTGTAGCGAAAAGGAAAAGGGAAACAGCGTGTGGTTGTCTTCATAGAATCACACAGACAGGACCTATTGACATTTTATTTACGAGTACATCTGATGCGTCAATGCGCCATGATGTTGAGTTTGCAATAGTTGTCGTGGGGAAAGAACAACCAACTAATGGGAATTCTGAATCTGAGAAGCAAGAAGAAAATGTCGACACCAACATCAGTGATGACAATGTAAGTGGCTCTCCGAACGTAACTAATTCATTGGATGCACATTTACAGTCGCCTAGTGTTCATGAACATCTATTTTTTACTTTGATATTTATGCTCCAAGAAATTGGGGCAATCCTGACATTAAAGCAAAAGACGTACGTAGGTTGGCCCATTAGACTGTAGCGAGTTTCTCCTGGAAAGAAAAACGAGTAGCTCGGCTGACTAGATCCCAAGTAAAGGCCCGAGGAACGGAGCTAGGACACAACTCACGCAGTTTTTCCTCTGATCGTGCGACATTCCCGTGAGCCGTGATACCCAATCGCCCAATCTTCGTCACAGGCTGCAGCGCTGGGTGCGGTAGGGCATCGTCAGAATCGCGATTTTGAATCGGATCGGAGCTCCGATGGTAAGATTGCAAATCGTAGAATCTTCACTATCAGGATCGTAGAAACGTAAATTCTATGAACTAAAATCGTAGAATCATAGGGGTTAGTTTGGATCGTAAAGTCATAGAATCGTATAACAGAATCGCGATTCTGACAACCTTCCCAGCGGCTCCGGTGTCCCGGTCTCAAATCTCCAGCCTTCAGCGCTGGGGCCGATCACCTCTCGCCCTCCCGCCTCGTGCTAGAGTGGGACACCGGAGCATCCAATCGAGGCGTCGATCCGACCAATCCGAGACGTATGATGTACTCCCTGCAGATTAAGTACGTACTAATCTGATGTATTTATTTTTTGCAGATTAAGTACGTAATTTATTTTCTTCTTCCACTGTTCATTTGTAATCTGATGTGTATTTTGTATTTTCATCAATGTATTATCAGCTCCAAAAAAATATGCATCTTGTAGCGAAAAGGAAAAGGGAAACAACGTGTGGTTGTCTTCATAGAATCACAGAGACAGGACCTATTGACATTTTATTTATGAGTACATCTGATGCGTCAATGCGCCATGATGATGAGTTTGCAATAGTTGTCGTGGAGAAAGAACAACCAACTAATGGGAATTCTGAATCTGAGAAGCAAGAAGAAAATGTCGACACCAACATCAGTGATGACAATGTAAGTGGCTCTCCGAACGTAACTAATTCATTGGATGCACATTTACAGTCGCCTAGTGTTCATGAACATCTATTTTTTACTTTGATATTTATGCTCCAAGAAATTGGGACAATCCTGACATTAAAGCAAAAGATTATTTCCTATGTTAAGGTATATGATCTTATTTATGAATTGAAGATTATCAAATTCACTTAGTCATATGGCGTAATGTCTGCTATGGAGATTTTCAAGCATGTGAGAGAGGTTGATTGTTATCCCAATGTGTCCATTGCTTATTGCATCTTATTTACTGTGCAGGTGACTGTCGCATCGATTGGATCAAGCTTTTCAAAGTTGAATATTGAAGAACTATTTAGGATCAACAATGACTCAAGAGAGATTAAATGGAGTATTATGGATCGAGAAGAAATTATTGGATGAGATTGACATCAACCCCCTCATAAGTGACTTTACATTGAGGAATGTAAAGAAAATTCGAAGGTAATATATATAAATCATTTTATATGAATACTGCTTTTGTATGCGTATAAGTGTTTATTGGTAACATTTTATATGCGTAAATTTTGTTACTATTATAATGTTTATATTAAGGGCCCTGACTTTTAGTTCCGCCCCGGGCCCCCAAAATACCAGGACCGGCTCTGGCTCGAACTCTCGACTTCAAGGATGGAGGAATAACTGGCCATCTACAAGGACAAGACGAGGCCGACGGAGACCAGCAGGTCGTGGCTCAACCAGGTGCATGCGCTCGTCCACCTCCGCCAGCGCTCGCCCTTGAGTAGCACCGGAGCCAGAGCTGGAGACGTGAGCGATCCTGAGGTCGACGATAGGGGTGCAAGGCAAGAGGCAAGGGTTCCTAATTGTATGTGTGCAGGCAGAGGCAGTCCAGCATACGCATATTGCATCATCTGGGGAACTCTGTCGAATGGAGACAACACAGATTCTTCCTGCTGACGGTTAAATTAAACGCGTCCAAAAGACTGTGAATGCAGACAGCACATATTCTTAAATAGTGAACTCAAAAGAGAAACCCAAAAGTGCCTTCCATCCAAGTGCTTCATACAGGGCCGACCCTAAGGGGGGGCAGGGGGCGGCCGCCCCCGGGCCCCCATAATCTAGGGGGCCCCTCCCTGGTTGCATATACGTACGTAGGTTGGCCCATTAGGCTGTAGCGAGTTTCTCCTGAAAAGAAAAACGAATAGCCCGGCTGACTAGATCCCAAGTAAAGGCCCGAGGAACGGAGCTAGGACGCAACTCAAGCAGTTTTTCCTCTGATCGTGTGACATTCCCGTGAGCCGTGATGCCCAATCGCCCAATATTCGTCACAGGCTGCAGCGCTGGGCGCAGTAGGGAATCTAATGCGGTGCATCCCATGATCATCCCCATGTACACTTCGACTACTCCCCAAGCCTAAAAGGACATACGATAAGACCTCAACCATACGCCATTGGACACAAGGTGAACTCACTCCTATTCGAACCGTCACTTTCCACATATTAGACATGGTTACTACCTCATGCATGGACCTTGCATATACTCAGGTACAACCGAGATGACCATGGAGGATCCAAGGACCAAGGCCAAGCATGGAAGAGGAGAAGGAAGAAGAAGAACGGACAAGACAGGACTTGCCCGGATCATCCGGACCCCTGATACGTCTCCAACGTATCTATAATTTTTGATTGCTCCATGCTATATTATCTACTGTTTTGGACTATATTGGGCTTTATTTTCCACTTATATATTATTTTTGGGACTAACCTATTAACTGGAGGCCCAGCCCAGAATTGCTGTTTTTTGCCTATTTCAGTGTTTCGAAGAAACGGAATATCAAATGGAGTCCAAACGGAATGAAACCTTCGGGAACGTGATTTTCTCACCGAACGTGATCCAGGAGACTTGGAGCCTAGCCAAGTCATCAGAGAGGCGGTCACGAGGGTGGGGGGCGCCCTCCCCCCCAGGGCGCACCCCCCTGCCTCGTGGGCCCCTCGGTGCTCCACCGACGTACTCCTTTCTCCTATATATACCTACGTACCCCCAAACGAACAGAGACGGAGCCAAAAACCTAATTCCACCATCGCAACTTTCTGTATCCACGAGATCCCATCTTGGGGTCTGTTCCGGAGCTCCGCCGGAGAGGGCCGTCATCACGGAGGGCTTCTACATCATCATAGCCTCTCTGATGAAGTGTGAGTAGTTTACCTCAGACCTTCGGGTCCATAGTTAGTAGCTAGATGGCTTCTTCTCTCTTTTTGGATTTCAATACAAATTTCTCCCCCTCTCTTGTGGAGATCTATTCGATGTAATCTTCTTTTTGCGGTGTGTTTGTTGAGACCGATGAATTGTGGGTTTATGATCAAGTCTATCTATGAATAATATTTGAATCTTCTTTGAATTCTTTTATGTATGATTGGTTATCTTTGCAAGTCTCTTCGAATTATCCGTTTGGTTTGGCCAACTAGATTGGTAGTTCTTGCCATGGGAGAAGTGCTTAGCTTTGGGTTCGATCTTGCGGTGTCCTTTCCCAGTGACAGAAGGGGCAACAAGGCACGTATTGCATCGTTGCCATCGAGGATAACAAGATGGGGTTTATTTCATATTGCATGAATTTATCTCTCTACATCATGTCATGTAGCTTAAGGCGTTACTCTATTTTTAACTTAATACTCTAGATGCATGCTGGATAGCGGTCGATGAGTGGAGTAATAGTAGTAGATGCAGAATCTTTCGGTCTACTTGTCACGGACGTGATGCCTATATACATGATCATGCCTATATATTCTCATAACTATGCTCAATTATGTCAATTGCTCAACAGTAATTTGTTCACCCACCGTAGAATACTTATGCTCTTGAGAGAAGCCACTAGTGAAACCTATGGCCCCCGGGTCTATTCTCATCATATCAATCTCCATCACTTTAATCTTGCTTTCCTTTTTATTTTTCCTTTACTTTTTACTTTGCATCTCTATACCAAAAATACCAAAAATATTATATCTATCAGATCTCATTCTCGTAAGTGACCGTGAAGGGATTGACAACCCCTAATCGCGTTGGTTGCGAGTAGCTATCGTTTTGTGCAGGTACGAGGGACTTGAGCGTGGCCTCCTACTGGATTGATACCTTGGTTCTCAAAAACTGAGGGAAATACTTACGCTACTCTGCTGCATCATCCCTTCCTCTTCGGGGAAATCCAATGCAAGCTCAAGAGGTAGCAAGAAGTATTTCTGGCGCCGTTGCCGGGGAGTCTACGCAAAAAGTCAACATACCAAGTACCCATCACAATCCCTATCTCTCGCATTACATTATTTGCCATTTGCCTCTCGTTTTCCTCTCCCCCACTTCACCCATGTCGTTTTATTCGCCCTCTCTCTATCTCTCTATCCTCCCTCTCTATTTTCCTATTTTGCCCGTTTGCTATTGTCTGCTCGTGTGCTAGTTTGCATGTTTGTCGCGATGGCTCAAGATAATACTAAATTGTGTGACTTCACCAATACCAACAACAATGATTTTATTAGCACTCCGATTGCTCCTCTTACTGATGCTGAATCTTGTGAAATTAATACTGCTTTGTTGAATCTTGTTATGAAAGATCAATTCGTCGGCCTTCCTAGTGAAGATGCCGCTACTCAACTGAATAGCTTCGTTGATTTATGTGATATGCAAAAGAAAAAAGATGTTGATAATGATGTCGTTAAATTGAAGCTATTTCCTTTTTCGCTTAGAGATCGTGCTAAAGCTTGGTTTTCGTCTTTGCCTAAAAATAGTATTGATTCTTGGAACAAGTGCAAAGATGCTTTTATCTCTAAGTATTTCCTTCCCGCTAAGATCATCTCTCTTAGAAACGATATTATGAACTTTAAGCAACTTGATCATGAACATGTTGCACAAGCTTGGGAGAGAATGAAATTAATGATACGTAATTGCCCTACTCATGGTTTGAATTTGTGGATGATTATATAAAAAATTTATGCCGGATTGAATTTTGCTTCTAGAAATCTTCTAGATTCGGCTGCGGGAGGCACTTTTATGCAAATCACTTTAGGAGATGCTACTAAACTCCTAGATAATATTATGGTTAATTATTCTCAATGGCATACTGAAAGATCTTCTAATAAAAAAGTGCATGCGATAGAAGAAATTAATGTTTTGAGTGGAAAGATGGATGAACTTATGACATTATTTGCTACTAAGAGTGTTTCTTCTGATCCTAATGATATGCCTTTGTCTACTTTGATTGAGAATAACAATGAATCTATGGGTGTGAATTTTGTTGGTAGGAATAATTTTGGTAACAACGCTTATAGAGGGAATTTTAACCCTAGGCCATATCCTAGTAATCCTTCTAATAATTATGGGAATTCCTACAACAACTCTTATGGAAATTATAATAAGATGCCCTCTGAATTTGAGAATAGTGTTAAAGAGTTTATGAATTCATAAAAGAATTTTAATGCTTTGCTTGAAGAGAAATTGCTTAAAGTTGATGATTTGGCTAGAAACATTGATAGAATTTCTCTTGAGATTGATTCTTTAAAGATTAGATCTATTCCTCCTAAGCATGATATCAATGAGTCTCTCAAAGCCATGAGAATTTCCATTGATGAGTGCAAGGAAAGAATCGCTAGGATGCGTGCTTCTAAAGATGCCTTTATTAAAGCGTGTTCTTCCAATTCCTATGAAAATCAAGATGAAGATCTAAAAGTTATTGATGTGTCCCCTATTAAATCTTTGTTTTGCAATATGAATCTTGATGAAAATGAATATGACCTTCCTTTACCTAGAAGGCGTTCTAAAAATTTGGAGTATTTAGATCTTTATGATGAAATTGATGAAAGTGGGATTGAAAGAAATAAAAATCTAGATGTTGCTAAACCCACTATATTGGATTTCAAGGAATTTAATTATGAAAGTTGCTCTTTAATTGATTGTATTTCCTTATTGCAATCCGTGCTAAATTCTCCACATGCTTCTAGTCAACATAAAGCCTTCACCGAACATATTGTTGATGCCTTGATGCAATCTTATGAAGAAAAACTTGAGTTGAAAGTTTCTATCCCTAGAAAACTCTATGATGAGTGGGAACCAACTATTAAAATTAAAATTAAAGATCATGAGTTTTATGCATTGTGTGATTTGGGTGCTAGTGTCTCTACTATTCCCAAGACTTTGTGTGATTTGCTAGATTTCCGTAATTTTGATGATTGCTCTCTAAACTTGCATCTTGCGGATTCTACTATTAAGAAACCTATGGGAAGTATTAATGATGTTCTTATTGTTGCAAATAGAAATTATGTGCCCGTAGATTTCATTGTTCTTGATATAGATTGCAATCTTTCTTGCCCTATTATTCTTGGTAGACCTTTCCTTAGAACGGTTGGTGCGATTATTGATATGAAGGAAGGGAATATTAGATTTCAATTTCCATTAAAAAAGGGCATGGAACACTTTCCAAGAAAGAAAATAAAATTACCATATGAAACTATCATGAGAGCCACTTATGGATTGCCTACCAAAGATGGCAACACCTAGATCTATCCTCGCTTTTATGCCTAGCTAGGGGCGTTAAACGATAGCGCTTGTTGGGAGGCAGCCCAATTTTATTTTTATTCCTTGCTTTTTGCTCCTGATTATTAATAAATAAATTATTTAGCCTCTGTTTTGGTTGTTTTTTTTGTGTTTAATTAGTGTTTGTGCCAAGTAGAACCGTTGGGAAGACTTGGGGAAAGTCTTGTTGAACTTGCTGTAAAAAACAGAAACTTTAGCGCTCACGAGAACTTCTGTCATTTTTATTTGAAGAGTGATATTTAGTTAATTCTTTTTGAAGATGATTAATAGATAAATTCCTCACGTCCAACAATTTATTTTAGAATTTTTGGGGTTCCAGATCTTGCGCTAGCTACAGATTACTACAGACTGTTCTGTTTTTGACAGATTCTGTTTTTCGTGTGTTGTTTGCTTCTTTTGATGAATCTATGGTTAGTAAAATAGTTTATAATACATAGAGAACTTGTAATACATTAGGTTTAACACCAATATGAATAAAGAATGAGTTAATTACAGTACCTTGAAGTGGTATTTTGTTTTCTTTCGCTAACGGAGCTCACGAGTTTTCTACTTTAAGTTTTGCGTTGTGAAGTTTTCAAGTTTTGGGTGAATTCTTGTGATGGATTATGGAACAAGGAGTGGAAAGATCCTAAGCTTGGGGATGCCCATGGCACCCCCAAGATAATCCAAGGACACCAAAAAGTCAAAGCGTGGGGATGCCCCGGAAGGCATCCCCTCTTTCGTCCACTTCCATCGGTAATTTACTTGGAGCTATATTTTTATTCACCAACATGATATGTGTTTTGCTTGGAGCGTCTTGTATTATTTTTGTCTTTGTGTTTTAGTATGCCACAATCATCCTTGCTGTACACACCTTTTGAGAGAGCCATACATGAATTAAAATTTGATAGAATACTCTATGTGCTTCACTTATATCTTTTGAGCTAAGTAGTTTTGCTCTATGTGCTTCACTTATATCTTTTGAGCGTTATAATTTTGTTCTATATGCTTCACTTAGATCTTTTAGAGCACGGTGGTGGATTTGTTTTAAAGAAACTATTGATCTCTCATGCTTCACTTAAATTATTTTGAGAGTCTTAATAGCATGGTAATTTGCTTAATAATAATATGCTTGGTATTCAAGATTTGTGAAACTTTCTTTTGAGTGTGTTAAATACTAAGAAAAGATTGAAACATGATAATTGTTTTGAGATATGGAGGTGATAATATTAAAGTCATGCTAGTTGAGTAGTTGTGAATTTAAAGAATACTTGTGTTAAAGTTTGTGATTCCCGTAGCATGCACGTATGGTGAACCGTTATGTGATGAAGTCGGAGCATGATTTATTTATTGATTGTCTTCCTTATGAGTGGCGGTCGGGGACGAGCGATGGTCTTTTCCTACCAATCTATCCACCTAGGAGCATGCGCGTAATACTTTGCTTTGATAACTTCTAGATTTTTGCAATAAGTATATGAGTTCTTTATGACTAATGTTGAGTCCATGGATTATACGCACTCTCACCCTTCCACCTTTGCTAGCCTCTCTAATACCGCGCACTTTTCGCCGGTATCATACACCTAACATATACCTTCCTCAAAACAGCCACCATACCTACCTATTATGGCATTTCCATAGCCATTCCGAGATATATTGCCATGCAACTTTCCACCGTTCCATTTATTATGACACACTCCATCATTGTCATATTGCATATCCCGGTACACCGCAGGAGGCATTCATATAGAGTCATATTTTGTTCTAAGTATCGAGTTGTAATTGTTGAGTTGTAAGAAAAATAAAAGTGTGATGATCATCATTTTTAGAGCATTGTCCTAGTGAGGAAAGAATGATGGAGACTATGATTCCCCCATAAGTCGGGATGAGACTCCAGACAAAAAAATGGGCCAAAGAAGCCCAAAAAAAGAGGCCATAAAAAGAGAAAATGCCCAAATAAAAAAATGAGAGAAAAAGAGAGAAGGGACAATGTTACTATCCTTTTACCACACTTGTGCTTCAAAGTAGCACCATGATCTTCATAGTAGAGAATCTCTCATGTTATCACTTTCATATACTAGTGGGAATTTTACATTATAGAACTTGGCTTGTATATTCCAATGATGGGCTTCCTCAAATTACCCTAGGTCTTCATGAGCAAGCAAGTTGGATGCACAGCCACTTAGTTTCTTTTGATGAGCTTTCATATACTTATAGCTCTAGTGCATCCGTTGCATGGCAATCCCTACTCACTCACATTGATATCTATTGATGGGCATCTCCATAGCCCGTTGATACGCCTAGTTGATGTGAGACTATCTTCTCCTTTTTGTCTTCTCCACAACCACCATTCTATTCCACCTATAGTGCTATATCCATGGCTCACGCTCATGTATTGCGTGAAGATTGAAAAAGTTTTGAAAAAGTTTTGAAAAAGTTAGAGTATGAAACAATTGTTTGGCTTGTCATCGGGGTTGTGCATGATTTAAATACTTTGTGTGGTGAAGATAGAGCATAGCCAGACTATATGATTTTGTAGGGATAACTTTCTTTGGCCATGTTATTTTGAGAAGACATAATTGCTTTGTTAGTATGCTTGAAGTATTATTATTTTTTATGTCAATATGAACTTTTTTCTTGAATCTTTTGAATCTGAATATTCCTATCACAATTAAGAAGATTTGCATTGAAATTACGCCAAGTAGCACTCCGCATCAAAAATTCTCTTTTTATCATTTACCTACTCGAGGACGAGCAGGAATTAAGCTTGGGGATGCCTGATACGTCTCCAACGTATCTATAATTTTTGATTGCGCCATGTTATATTATCTACTGTTTTGGACTATATTGGGCTTTATTTTCCACTTTTATATTATTTTTGGGACTAACCTATTAATCGGAGGCCTAGCCCAGAATTGCTGTTTTTTTTTTGCCTATTTCAGTGTTTCGAAGAAATAGAATATCAAACGGAGTCCAAACGGAATGAAACCTTCGGGAATGTGATTTTCTCACCGAACATGATCCAGGAGACTTGGACCCTACGCCAAGGCATCAGAGAGGCGGTCACAAGGGTGGGGGACGCCCCCCCTAGGGCGCCCCCTGCCTCGTGGGCCCCTCGGTGCTCCACCGACGTACTCCTTCCTCCTATATATACCTATGTACCCCCAAACGAACAAAGACGAAGCCAAAAACCTAATTCCACCGCCTCAACTTTCTGTATCCACGAGATCCCATCTTGGGGCCTGTTTTGGAGCTCCGCCGGAGAGGGCCGTCATCATGGAGGGCTTCTACATCATCATAGCCTCTCCAATGAAGTGTGAGTAGTTTACCTCAGACCTTCGGGTCCATAGTTAGTAGCTAGATGGCTTCTTCTCTCTTTTTGGATCTCAATACAAAGTTATCCCCCTCTCTTGTGGAGATCTATTCGATGTAATCTTCTTTTTGCGGTGTGTTTGTTGAGACCGATGAATTGTGGGTTTATGATCAAGTCTATCTATGAATAATATTTAAATCTTCTCTGAATTCTTTTATGTATGATTTGTTATCTTTGCAAGTCTCTTCGAATTATCGGTTTGGTTTGGCCAACTAGATTGGTAGTTCTTGCCATGGGAAAAGTGCTTAGCTTTGGGTTCGATCTTGCGGTGTCCTTTCCCAGTGACAGAAGGGGCAGCAAGGCACGTATTGCATCGTTGCCATCGAGGATAACAAGATGGGGTTTATTTCATATTGCATGCATTTATCTCTCTACATCATGTCATCTTGCTTAAGGCGTTACTCTATTTTTAACTTAATACTCTAGATGCATGCTGGATAGCGGTCGATGAGTGGAGTAATAGTAGTAGATGCAGAATCGTTTCGGTCTACTTGTCACGGACGTGATGCCTATATACATGATCATGCGTAGATATTCTCATAACTATGCTCAATTCTGTCAATTGCTCAACAGTAATTCGTTCACCCATCGTAGAATACTTATGCTCTTGAGAGAAGCCACTAGTGAAACCTATGGCCCTCGGATCTATTCTCATCATATCAATCTCCATAACTTTAATCTTGCTTTCCTTTTTATTTTTCCTTTACTTTTTACTTTGCATCTCTATACCAAAAATACCAAAAATATTATATCTATCAGATCTCACTCTCGTAACTGACCGTGAAGGGATTGACAACCCCTAATCGCGTTGGTTGCGAGTAGCTATCGTTTTGTGCAGGTACGAGGGACTTGAGCGTGGCCTCCTACTGGATTGATACCTTGGCTCTCAAAAACTGAGGGAAATACTTACGCTACTCTGCTGCATCATCCCTTCCTCTTCGGGGAAATCCAACGCAAGCTCAAGAGATAGCAACCCCCAGCCAGACGATCCGGACCAAGCCCGGACGATCCGGACGACCACCCGGACAATCCGGCTAACGTGCCCAAAGACACCCGAAGCCTGCTCGACGAAGCCGGATCATCCGGACGGCCATCCGAATCATCCGGACCCCCGATACCTGGATCTGGATCATTCGGGCCACCATCCGGATCATCCGGACCCCGCCTGCGCGCGTGGCTTGGGCCGAGGCCCGTGTACCCCTTCGCCCCTCACTTACCCCTTTGTGGCTTAGCACTATATATAGACCCCCTCCTCCTCCATTTGAGGTTTAGAAAAGTAGTAGCTCATTAGATATAGAGCTTTGTTCATCCATATTGGATCGTCTCCTCGAGAGTGACCGCGGCCCCTCTACGGAGAAGATCCCCTTGGATTCAAGACCCCCTCTTGGGTGGCCCCATCAAGACCTCCTTACGGAGAAGAACCGGTTACCGTTTGTATCATCTTTTGTTGGACTTGGATCTTGTATCTCACCTTTGTGTTCATCGATCTAGCGCATGTGTGATCTATTCTTGTTGGTTGAGTGATTCTCTCGCGTTTCCTCTTGTGTTTTCCCTTATTTTCCCCTCGTGTTCTTCGTGTCCTTAGTTGGGATCCGTTCCTTTCGTGAAAGATCGGCCGTATGGAGTTCCACTCCACATCATCTTGGTATCAGAGCCAGGTTGATCATGAATTTGGAGCCCCTACCCCTCTTTTTCTAGCCTTGTTTTGCTTGATTTTGTCCTAAATTCGAAAATCCCCACCAAAAATAGCCCCAATTTTTTTTGTGATTTGTTGGTTTTGATGATGTTTTTTGATTTTGATCCATGGATTTGCTTGGTTTCAAGTGGATCTAGCATCTCCCCAAGTTTCCCCACCTTCCATCCACAAAATCTCCTCAAATTTGCCTCGAAAATCCCCTGTTTCCGCCCAAAAATTCGTCCCCGAGAGAAAATCCCGAGTAGTTTGACCTGCCCGTATCATCCGGAAGTGCTCCCGGATCAGCTGGACCATCTCCCGGATGTCCGGATGCCCCACACGATAGAAATCCGGTTGACGAACCCGGATCATCCGGACCTACTCCCGGATGTCCGGCTAATCCTGAAACTGACACGGACAAATTTTTGTTTTGGCCATATCTAATTCATACGAACTCCGTTTTTGACGTTCTTTAGCTCGTTTTGAAGCTCTTGACATCCCCCTTCCCACAAAAATACCACCAACATCATTTGACTCCATCAAATTTTCTGAAATTTGGCAAGTTTGCCTAGGCCCTCCACCATATCATCCTCATTACCACCACCGACTTCCGCAACCTAACTCATTTCGATTCCCATTGTACATGTGGTTGTTTGAGTTGTGACTTGAGTCTCCTAAGGTATTTCGGCTACTTAGGACCGGTTGCTTCTTCAGCGACCACCACCACCACTTCCGCATAACCTTGCCCACCATACACTTACGCCACCTCAACTTAACCCAATTTTGTTTGTGTTGTGAGTTGTGTCTCCTAAGGTGTTTCGGCTACTTAGGGACCGTGCTTTCAACTCCGACACCGTGTATAGTCCACCACCATAACCTCCACTTCCGCATTGCCTACCCCAAAACCCATCATTGCATTTCCGCAAACGCCATCGCATTCCGCTACAACTATTTGACTTTTGTCCTTGAGATTTTGAGTTGTGGTTTTTCCGTTTCCTAAGGTGTTTCGGCTACTTAGGGACGAGTCTCCATCATCTTGGTATCTACATAAAGAACACCGCCACTCATCATCACAAAGGACGGTAACCTCGACGACACCATTGTACATTCCCCTTGCAATTGCATTGTTAACACCTAGCCCATTTTGCTTCACTTGCCTATTGAGACTAGCCATTTGAGTATTGCCGGGCCACGTTACTTGTGCACATTAGTGATCCACCATTCCATTGCATACATACAATATCATCTTGGTATCATATCATCCATTGTGTCACAAGATTGTTCCCGCATATACACAATTGCTATCTTGATTTGTGCATTGTGGCCATATAAAAAAATAAGCTTTTAAGAAAAAGAGAAAGAGCAAAGAAGCTTGTAAGCAATAGCCATAGCATCCTACCACATTGCATAAGCTTGTCATATCCGATCATCTTGGATCAAACACCGGGAACCATACATACATAGCATACTTGGGATAGAAAGTTTATCCATTTTGCAGCTTATAGGTTGTGCACAAGTGTCGTATCCGCCTATTGAGCAATCGTGCTAGCATCTCTCTTGAGTTGTGCAACACGAGTGTATTCCATGGATTCCACATTTTGTGCTCATTCCTTGGTTGCACGGCCCCATTTATCTATCCGTGTGTGTGTTTCCGTGTGCCATTCATTGCTAGTGGTCTACTTGTTACACTTGCGAATTTGTGAATCTCTTTCAACATTATTGACTCTTGCTAACATTTTGCATCAAATTTTTGTGCCACTATCCTCACCGAACTCCACCATAAGCCTTACTTGTGTAGGTGTGAGAAACCTACAAGAATTGGTACCAATTGTGCTATTTCCTTGTTACACATTGAGTGATCATTGATCCATTTTCAACATCGGTCAAGGTACATTTGGTATAAGTTCTTCTCTTTCTCGCACTCATATTTGCTCGAGTCTTGTGATGGACAGGCAAGGCATTTCATCTCCGGTCTTCGACAACAACGACGACGTGAACAACTACATCACCAAAGCGTCCATCTTCGATCTACAACGACAAATGCAAGGCACACAATCTACCTTGCGAGAGCGCCTCGACAACCTTGCCATCGACATACACCACTCTGAAGCAAGGAAAAGGGACTACATCGACACCAAGTTGGGCGAGCTAAAGGATCAACTACGAGACATGGTGGCCGACTACAAGTCTTATTCCCCTTCATCATCCTCAAGGCGGCGGCGAGCAAGTCGATCATCTTCGGAGCGCCCATGCGATACAAGCGCAAGTCGTCCACGTCCACATCTACATGGCGACCACCATCACATTTGTGATCTACATCGTCATGAAGAGCAAGTCACCTCCAAGAATCATGTGCACGACGACGACGAACGACATCTACTACGAGTTCAAGCACGACAACGACATCATCAACATGAAGATGCTCAACAAGCGCAAATGCACAAGTCCCAACAAGCCCTACTTCACGCCAAGTCCAAACTTCATGAGCAAAAGAGAAGACCTCGAGACGAGCACCACCAAGACGGAGCTACGACTACACCAACCACTTCGGCATCTTCGCCAAGTGCTATCAAGGCATCTTCGCCTTTGGACGTACGGCATCTTCGCCTACTTCCCGTGAGTTCGCCTACATCGACATCTTCAACAACAAGGCGACCACCTACGAGCGTGGGCGACACTTCCATCTTCAGAAGCCCCTCAAGAAAGATGGCCGAGCATGGGAAATTCCCTTCGGTCATGGAGACGAGCTACGAGGTGCCACGTCATATGGACCTGTTGGGGAACATAGTAATTTCAAAAAAATTCCTACGCACACGCAAGATCATGGTGATGCATAGCAACGAGAGGGGAGAGTGTGATCTACGTACCCTTGTAGACCGACAACGGAAGCGTTAGCACAACACGGTTGATGTAGTCGTACGTCTTCACGGCCCGACCGATCAAGCACCGAAACTACGACACCTCCGAGTTCTAGCACACGTTCAGCTCGATGACGATCCCCGGACTCCGATCCAGCAAAGTGTCGGGGAAGAGTTCCGTTAGCACGACGGCGTGGTGACGATCTTGATGTACTACCGTCGCAGGGCTTCGCCTAAGCACCGCTACAATATTATCGAGGATTATGGTGGAAGAGGGCACCGCACACGGCTAAGAATATGATCACGTGGATCAACTTGTGTCTCAAGAGGTGCCCCCCTACCCCCGTATATAAAGGAGCAAGGGAGGAGGAGGCCGGCCCTAGGAGGGGGCGCGCCAAGTGTGGAGTCCTACTAGGACTCCCTAGTCCTAGTAGGATTCCACCTCCCATATGGAATAGGAAAAGAGGAAGGGAAAAGGAGAAGGAAGGAAGGGGGCGCCCCCCTTCCCTAGTCCAATTCGGACCAGACCAAGGGGAGGGGTGCGGCCACCCTTGAGGCCCTTTTTCTTCTTTCCCGTATGGCCCAATAAGGCCCAATACGTATTCCCGTAACTCTCCGGTACTCCAAAAAATACTCGAATCACTCGGAACCTTTCCGATGTCCGAATATAGTCGTCCAATATATCGATCTTTACGTATCGACCATTTCGAGACTCCTCGTCATGTCCCCGATCTCATCCGGGACTCCGAACTCCTTCGGTACATCAAAACTCATAAACTCATAATATAACTGTCATTGAAACCTTAAGCATGCGGACCCTACGGGTTCGAGAACAATGTAGACATGACCGAGACACGTCTCCAGTAAATAACCAATAGTGGAACCTGGATGCTCATATTGGCTCCCACATATTCTATGAAGATCTTTATCGGTCAGACCGCATAACAACATACGTTGTTCCCTTTGTCATCGGTATGTTACTTGCCCGAGATTCGATCGTCGATATCTTAATACCTAGTTCAATCTCGTTACCGGCAAGTCTCTTTACTCGTTCCGTAATACATCATCTCACAACTAACTCATTAGTTGCAATGCTTGCAAGGCTTATGTGATGTGCATTACCGAGAGGGCCCAGAGATACCTCTCCGACAATCGGAGTGACAAATCCTAATCTCGAAATACGCCAACCCAACATGTACCTTTGGAGACACCTGTAGAGCTCCTTTATAATCACCCAGTTACGTTGTGACGTTTGGTAGCACACAAAGTGTTCCTCCAGCAAACGGGAGTTGCATAATCTCATAGTCATAGGAACATGTATAAGTCATGAAGAAAGCAATAGCAACATACTAAACGATCGGGTGCTAAGCTAATGGAATGGGTCATGTCAATCACATCATTCTCCTAATGATGTGATCCCGTTAATCAAATAACAACTCTTTTGTTTATGGTTAGGAAACATAACCATCTTCGATTAACGAGCTAGTCAAGTAGAGGCATACTAGTGACACTCTGTTTGTCTATGTATTCACACATGTATTATGTTTCCGGTTAATACAATTCTAGCATGAATAATAAACATTTATCATGATATAAGGAAATAAATAATAACTTTATTATTGCCTCTAGGGCATATTTCCTTCAGGACCTCCAACAACAAGGCGGTGACAAGAAGGTTGAGCATGGGACTATCCCTTCAACCAAGGCGGCGATAGGAGTTGAGCACGGAGACGTTTGCACCAACATCTCTCCAACACGCACATATAACGAGATGTTCCAATTGCCATGTGAGTAGAGCCACCAACACATGAGTGAGATGAGTGACTCCACCATATATGACATTGAGTGCATTTCCTATGAGAGGATGAGTGTGACCACCACTAGCCCCACACATGAGAGCATGCCACACATCCCATGTGAGGTTGAGAGCCATTTGAGTGACTCCACCAACCATATGAGTGAGAGCATCTTACCGGGAGTGAGTGAACCACAACACTTAGTGAGTGAGGTAGTTGACACGGCACGTGAGGCCACTTTGATTTCTAATGACTTAACCTCTACTCCTAGTGTGTTTTCTTCTTTGGTGCTAGGTCTCATGCATGACGACATGCCTTTCCTCGACGATTCCATACCTCCAATGGAGATGACGATGGCCATGATGGACGATGATGCACCCCCCACATGGTTCCATCAAGATGAAGATGAACACGACTTGATCTTCCACACCTCACCTACAACAAATGAGCGATGTTCTAAAGGTAACATAGGTGATGGTGCTTCTCTTGTCCCACTAGTGGACTATATTACCAATGATTGCTTGCATGATGTTGACAAACCTATTCCCATGCTTCATGCTAGTGCGACTTCCTCATGCCATGACTTACCAATTTACGATGAATATGACGATAAGGATGTTGAGTTGCCTAGTTGTGATGCTATGCTCCATAGGATATCTTGTGAAAATTCTATTGGTCACTTCATGTTTGACAATCCATTGAACTTGTCATATGCTATGAGTGAGATCTCCCATATTGCATCTTTCCAATCTCAACATAGTAACTATGCATGCCCCATTAAGATAAATCCCATTTGCACTTATGGCATAGATGACAAGATGATGGTCATTGGCTTTTGTTTTTCATGCGATGATATTGCCATGCTTACTTTACATGATTTGCGCAATTCATCTACTATGCCATGCCATGATCACATTGTTCCAAATATGTTTTGTTTTGGATGTTGTCAATATTCTCCATGTGATGTTTCCACTAATACTCATGAGGAGACCCCCATAGTTTCCTCATACATATTAGGAGATTTTGATGCATTCCATACTTTACATAATTCCCATGATTGCTTGCACCATATGCATACCATGAATAACAATGCTCTACATATTTCTCATGATGCTTTACACAATTTGAGTCTCCATTATGCTATACATAACACCAAACCTATCATGATGGATGACATGTTTCTATATCACGCATCTCATTTATTTGAGCATTGGCCATTTTGTGCTAACCAACACATGCACGTATGCATCATGATGGATGATGTGTACATATATCACGCACACACAATTTTTCCTTTGCCTTTGTTTTGTGTAGGTACTCATGTATACTCATCAACCTCTCAATTCCAAGAGTTGACGAAACGAGCTCTTGAGAGCAAAGATGATTTGGGATCCCGAGGATTAGCATTCCCACCATTCCCCTCGCGCAAGGACTACGCGCATCTCTTTTACTTTTCTCTCACACGGCTATGGGCTATTTACAATTTGTCACCTTATGCTCATTTTCCCGTGTTCACTTTGCATGTTATGCTTGCTTCTATGCCTTTGCCATGCAATTGTGACCCTTGCTTGCATTTACCCATGATGCACCATTATGATACTCCTATGTGTATTTTCATGCTTGGTGGAGATCCTTGTTGCTATTACCATGTTTATCATGTGCTCATGCTATTGATGATATTTTGCTCATATCTTGCTTTCATGCTTGCGATATGTTATGTGCATTATTCATGCCCACTATTTGCACACATGACATGCTTGCCATGATTCCTTCTAGTATGTTGCATCTTCGCACTACTAGCTTGCTTGACTTGATCACTATGATTACTTTCTTGGTTGCATCACCCATGTTCCATTCTTACTCGCTTTCTTGGGTTGATGACATATATGTTCATGCCTCTCACTTGATTTGTATTGATCATTGTCTCTTGTCTCCATTAGTGGCATCTCTCATATCACCTTGTATCGAGTGCCAACTTGCTATGCTTATTGATCGTGGAGACTTGGACATATTACTTGTGAAGCATGCTTGTTTCATTGAGCCTATTGTATTTGGTTGTTCTCGCATCATATGCCTCCATACTATGAAATGCTCCCTTGTCCTTTCTTATGATGAGCATGATGCATACACTTGTTGGGTATCTTACCACACGAATGATAGGTGTTGCATTTGCACCAACCTCATTTGTTTTTCCGAGTGTTTGTCATGTTCTTTCATTTTGAAGGATTCACAAGGCGGTACCATACCGAGACATATTGGTTATGTGAAGGCATACAAGATGTGCAACTCCATCATCCTTGAGAAACTCCTAAAGGTGAATTCCTTCCCTTTGAGCCATCTTAAATATGCATATTGGATGGGACATGCTTTCATTGTTGTCTCCTTCTTCTTGTCTACATGCTACATATATTGGATGGAGGACCAACATTGGAGATGGACCCTATGGACCTTCACGTTGAGGAGTGCCCCGACATCGAGCATTGGTACATCAACACTCCTTTGACACACTGCACCAACACATACATATTTGTTGATTGTGTTCCCATATGTCATGCTTGATGGACATATCATACCCATAGCAAATTTTCATCTTATGCATGGATTGACTCACCTTATGATTGCCTTGTTGCATCTTGTATTTCTATGCCATCCATGATATATGAGCGTGTGCATTTCCTTAGCAAATTTGTTGTGATCTTTCTTGATGGCATATTCATACATAATGATCACATTGTCAAACATCAATTGCATGATAACATTATCATACTGAGCATCCATTGCCATATTCATGCTATTGATAAACCGTCTCACTATGACATCATTTTGCACCGTGGTTGCATTCATCATATTCACAACACATTTGTGTGCACAATGAATGTTTTTGCTCCCATGAATTCTTTGCATAACATTCTCTATCATCTTGATAAGCTTCATGTGTTTTGTCACGAACAATCTTGCCTCACAGACTCATACTTCCTTGATGGACACTTTGTGTGCGCTAACCATTGTATTTCCGAGTGTCGTTTGTGTTTGTTTTTCTTGCATGTATACCACTCCGGCGAAACCTTGGAGTACTTGGATTGCACCATGTCTTCCACTTCGTCCAACTACAAGTCCGTTCATGACAACCATTTCCATGGTGATGAGGATCACGATCCGAGGTCGGATCTTTCCCAAGGGGGCGGAGATGATGCGGTGCATCCCACGATCATCCCCATGTACACTTCGACTACTCCCCAATCCCCAAAAGGACATACGATAAGACCTCGACCATACGCCATTGGACACAAGGTGAACTCACTCCTCTTCGAACCGTCACTTTCCACATATGAGACATGGTTACTACCTCATGCATGGACCTTGCATATACTCAGGTACAACCGAGATGACCATGGAGGATCCAAGGACCAAGGCCAAGCATGGAACAGGAGAAGGAAGAAGAAGAACGGACAAGACAGGACTTGCCCGGATCATCCGGACCCCCAGCCGGACGATCCGGACGACACCCGGACTATTCGGCTAACGTGCCTGAAGACACCCGAAGCCTGCTCGACGAAGCTGGACCATCCGGACGACCACCCGGATCATCCGGAACCCCGACACCCGGATCATCCGGGCCACCATCCGGATCATCCGGACCCCGCCTGCGTGCGTGACTTGGGCCGAGGCCCGTGCACCCCTTCGCCCCTCACTTACCACTTCGTGGCTTAGCACTATATATAGACCCCCTCCTCCTCCATTTGAGGGTTAGCAAAGTAGTAGCTCATTAGAGATAGAGCTTTGCTCATCCATATTGGATCGTCTCCTCGAGAGTGACCGCGGCCCCTCTACGGAGAAGATCCCCTTGGATTCAATAGCCCCTCTTGGGTGGCCCCATCAAGACCTCCTTACGGAGAAGAACTGGTTACCGTTTGTATCGTCCTTTATTGGAATTCGATCTTGTATCTCACCTTTGTGTTCATCGATCTAGCGCATGTGTGATCTATTCTTGTTGGTTGAGTGATTCTCTCGCGTTTCCTCTTGTGTTTTCCCTCGTTTTCCCCTCATGTTCTTCGTGTCCTTAGTTGGGATCCGCTCCTTTCGTGAAAGATCGGCCGTACGGAGTTCCACTCCACATCAGCATCTCCCAGCGGCTCCGGTGTCCCGGTCTCAAATCTCCAGCCTCCAGCGCTGGGGCCGATCACCTCTCGCCCTCCCGCCTCGTGCTAGAGTGGGACACCGGAGCATCCAATCGAGGCGTCGATCCGACCAATCCGAGGCGTATGATGTATTCCCTGCAGATTAAGTACGTACTAATCTGATGTATTTATTTTTTGCAAATTAAGTATGTAATTTATTTTCTTCTTCCACTGTTCATCTGTAATCTGATGTGTTTTTTGTATTTTCATCAATGTATTATCAGCTCCAAAAATATGCATCTTGTAGCGAAAAGGAAAAGGGAAACAACATGTGGTTGTCTTCATAGAATCACAGAGACATGACCTATTGACATTTTATTTACGAGTACATCTGATGCATCAATGCGCCATGATGATGAGTTTGCAATAGTTGTCGTGGAGAAAGAACAACCAACTAATGGGAATTCTGAATCTGAGAAGCAAGAAGAAAATGTCGACACCAACATCAGTGATGACAATGTAAGTGGCTCTCTGAACGTAACTAATTCATTGGATGCACATTTATAGTCACCTAGTGTTCATGAACATCTATTTTTTACTTTGATATTTATACTCCAAGAAATTGGGGCAATCCTGACATTAAAGCAAAATATTATTTCCTATGTTAAGGTATATGATCTTATTTATGAATTGAAGATTACCAAATTCACTTAGTCATATGGCGTAATGTCTGCTATGGAGATTTTCAAGCATGTGAGAGAGGTTGATTGTTATCCCAATGTGTCCATTGCTTATTGCATCTTATTTACTGTGCATGTGACTGTCGCATCGATTGGATCAAGTTTTTCAAAGTTGAAATTATTGAAGAACTATTTAGGATCAACAATGACTCACGAGAGATTAAATGGAGTATTATGCATCGAGAAGAAATTATTGGATGAGATTGACATCAACCCCCTCATAAGTGACTTTACACTGAGGAATGTAAAGAAAATTCGAAGGTAATATATATAAATCATTTGATATGAATACTGCTTTTGTACGCATATAAGTGTTTATTGGTAACATTTTATATGCGTAAATTGTGTTACTATTATAATGTTTATATTAAGGGCCCTGACTTTTAGTTCCGCCCTGGGCCCCCAAAATACCAGGACCGGCCCTGGCTCGAACTCTCGACATCAAGGATGGAGGAGTAACCGGCCGTGTACAAGGACAAGACGAGGCCGACGGAGACCAGCAGGTCGTGGCTCAGCCAGGTGCATGCGCTCATCCACCTCCTCCAGCGCTCGCCCTTGAGTAGCACCAGAGCCAGAGCTGAAGACGTGAGCGATCCTGAGGTCGACGATAGGGGTGCAAGGCAAGGGGCGAGGGTTCCTAATTGTATGTATGCAGGCAGAGGCAGTCCAGCATACGCATATTGCATCATCTGGGGAACTCTGTCGAATGGAGACAGCACAGATTCTTCCTGCTGACGGTTAAATTAAACGCGTCCAAAAGACTGTGAATGGAGACATCACATATTCTTAAATAGTGAACTCAAAAGAGAAACCCAAAAAGTGCCCAGACTGTTCCATCCAAGTGCTTCATACAGGGCCGACCCTGAGGGGGGCAGGGGGGCGGCCGCCCCGGGCCCCCATAATCTAGGGGGGCCTCCCTGGTTGCATATACATACGTAGGTTGGCCCATTAGGCTGTAGCGAGTTTCTCTTGGAAAGAAAAACGAATAGCCCGGCTGACTAGATCCCAAGTAAAGGCCCAAGGTACGGAGCTAGGGCGCAACTCACGCAGTTTTTCCTCTGATCGTGCAACATTCCCGTGAGCCGTGATGCCCAATCGCCCAATCTTCGTCACAGGCTGCAGCGCTGGGCGCAGTAGGGCATCTCCCAGCGGCTCCGGTGTCCCGGTCTCAAATCTCCAGCCTCCAACGCTGGGGCCGATCACCTCTCGCCCTCCCGCCTCGTGCTAGAGTGGGACACCGGAGCATCCAATCGAGGCGTCGATCCGACCAATCCGAGGCATATGATGTATTCCCTGCAGATTAAGTACGTACTAATCTGATGTATTTATTTTTTGCAGATTAAGTACGTAATTTATTTTCTTCTTCCACTGTTCATCTGTAATCTGATGTGTTTTTTGTATTTTCATCAATGTATTATCAGCTCCAAAAAATATGCATCTTGTAGCGAAAAGGAAAAGGGAAACAACGTGTGGTTGTCTCCATAGAATCACAGAGACAGGACCTATTGACATTTTATTTACGAGTACATCTGATGCGTCAATGCGCCATGATGATGAGTTTGCAATAGTTGTCGTGGAGAAAGAACAACCAACTAATGGGAATTCTGAATCTGAGAAACAAGAAGAAAATGTTGACACCAACATCAGTGATGACAATGTAAGTGGCTCTCCTAACGTAACTAATTCATTGGATGCACATTTACATTCGCCTAGTGTTCATGAACATCTATTTTTTTACTTTGATATTTATGCTCCAAGAAATTGGGGCAATCCTGACATTAAAGAAAAAGATTATTTCCTATGTTAAGGTATATGATTTTATTTCTGAATTGAAGATTATCAAATTCACTTATTCATATGGCGTAATGTCTGCTATGGACATTTTCAAGCATGTGAGAGAGGTTGATTGTTATCCCAATGTGTCCATTGCTTATTGCATCTTATTTACTGTGCATGTGACTGTCGCATCGATTGGATCAAGCTTTTCAAAGTTGAAATTATTGAAGAACTATTTAGGATCAACAATGATTCAAGGGAGATTAAATGGAGTATTATGCATCGAGAAGAAATTATTGGATGAGATTGACATCAACCCCCTCATAAGTGACTTTACACTGAGGAATGTAAAGAAAATTTGAAGGTAATATATATAAATCGTTTGATACAAATACTGATTTTGTACGCGTATAAGTGTTTATTGGTAACATTTTATATGCGTAAATTTTGTTACTATTATAATGTTTATATTAAGGGGCCCGACTTTTAGTTTCTCCCCGGGCCCTAAAATACCAGGACCGGCCCTGGCTGGAACTCTCGACTTCAAGGATGGAGGAGTAACCAGCCGTGTACAAGGACAAGACGAGGCCGACGGAGACCAGCAGGTCGCGGCTCAGCCAGGTGCATGCGCTCATCCACCTCCGCCTGCGCTCGCCCTTGAGTAGCACCGGAGCCAGAGCTGAAGACGTGAGCGATCCTGATACGTCTCCAACGTATCTATAATTTTTGATTGTTCCATGCTATTATATTATCAACATTGGATGTTTTGTACGCATTTATATGCTATTTTATATGATTTTTGGGACTAACCTATTAACCTAGAGCCCAGTGTCAGTTTCTGTTTTTTTCCTTGTTTTAGTGTATCGCAGAAAAGGAAAATCAAACGGAGTCCAATCGACCTGAAACTTCACGGAACTTATTTTTGAAAGGAAAGCAACCCGAGAGACTTGGAGTCCACGTAAGGGAAGCAACGAGGAGGCCACGAGGCAGGGGTGGGCGCGCCCTCCACCCTCACGGGCCCCTCATGGCTCCCCTGGCGTACTTCTTCCGCCTATATATCTCCATATACCCTAAAACGATCGGAGAGCACAATAGATCGGGAGTTCCGCCTTCAGAAGCTTCTGTAGCCACCGAAAACCAATCTAGACCCATTCCGGCACCCTGACGGAGGGGGCAATCCCTCTCCGGTGGCCATCTTCATCATCCTGGTGCTCTCCATGACGAGGAGGGGGTAGTTCTCCCTCGGGGCTGAGGGTATGTACCAGTAGCTATGTGTTTGATCTCTCTCTCTCTCTCATGTTCTTGAGGTGATACGATCTTGATGTATCACGAGCTTTGCTATTATAGTTGGATCTTATATTTGTCCTTCCCCTCTACTCTCTTGTAATGGATTGAGTTTCCCCTTTGAAGTTATCTTATCGGATTGAGTCTTTCAAGATTTGAGAACACTTGATGTATGTCTTGCCGTGCGTATCTGTGGTGACAATGGGATATCACGTGATTCACTTGATGATGTTTTGGTGACCAACTTGCGGGTTCCGCCCATGAACCTATGCATAGGGGTTGGCACACGTTTTCGTCGTGATTCTCCGATAGAAACTTTGGGGCACTCTTTGAGGTTCTATGTGTTCCTTGAATAGATGAATCTGAGATTGTGTGACGCATATCGTATAATCATACCCACGGATACTTGAGGTGACATTGGAGTATCTAGGTGACATTAGGGTTTTGGTTGATTTGTGTCTTAAGGTGTTATTCTAGTACGAACTCTAGGGATTTTTGTGACACTTATAGGAATAGCCCAACGGATTGATTGGAAAGAATAACTTTGAGGTGGTTTCGTACCCTACCATAATCTCTTCGTTTGTTCTCCACTATTAGTGACTTTGGAGTGACTCTTTGTTGCATGTTGAGGGATTTTTATATGATCCAATTATGTTATTATTGTTGAGAGAACTTGCACTAGTGAAAGTATGAACCCTAGGCCTTGTTTCAACGCATTGCAATACCGTTTGTGCTCACTTTTATCATTAGTTACCTTGCTGTTTTTATATTTTCAGATTACAAAAACCTTTATCTACTATCCATATTGCACTTGTATCTTCATCTCTTCGCCGAACTAGTGCACCTATACAATTTACCATTGTATTGGGTGTGTTGGGGACACAAGAGACTCTTTGTTATTTGGTTGCAGGGTTGCTTGAGAGAGACCATCTTCATCCTACGCCTCCCACTGATTGATAAACCTTAGGTCATCCACTTGAGGGAAATTTTCTACTGTCCTACAAACCTCTGCACTTGGAGGCCCAACAATGTCTACAAGAAGAAGGTTGTGTAGTAGACATCAAGCTCTTTTCTGATGCCGCTGCCGGGGAGGTTAGCGCTTGAAGGTATATCTTTAAATCATGCAATCGAGTCTTTTAGTTTCTTGTTTTATCACTAGTTTAGTTTATAAAAGGAAATTACAAAAAAATGGAATTGAGTTTACCTCATACGCTTCATCTTTTTAATATCTTTCGTGAGTATGATGGAAAGGAAAATTGTGCTCAAATACTAGAAGAAGAATTACATAGAATGCCTGGCATAAAATATGTGAATGATGAGCATGATTGCAATGTTGTTAGTACGAATTCTTTAAATATCCATGATACTAATGATGATTGCACTAGTTATGATGAAAATGTCTCCTATAAACATGTCAATTTTTGTGGAGTGCATTGGGTTTGTAAGTACACACCAAAAAGGGAAGATAGATATTGCAAGAAGCGTAAGTACTTAGAAACTAAATTTTTGCAAGAAATACTAGATGATTGTGCTTAAAATTAAAATTTTCTTGGCCATACTTGTGGACTTTGCAATGAACAGGGTCATTTAGCTATCTGATGCAAATTGTTCCATGATCTAATCATGTCCAAAAATTGTGATGACTTGATTTCCCTTGCACATTATAATGAACTTAGTTTGCTTATGGGTTATGAAGAAATGAAACATTTAACTAATCATCTTCCAGAATTTGCCTGTTACAAACTTCTTGGCTTTGATCTAGAGGAAATTTATATGTATTGTGCGGTGAATTGCATTGAAAATCCTTATATTGACAATTACATAAAGAAAAGAAAACAAATAGAAGATGAAGAGAATACTAATGAAAGGGAAGAGACTTCCCAATATCCTCCTATTATTTCTTATGATGAATCAGGTAACGAGGAGGAGCCTCCTATTCAACCAATCACATTAATAAGGAGCTCCAAAAAGAGGATTGAACCCACACATGATGTGGTGAAGAAGAAGAGAAGAAAAAGGAAGAGAGGTAAAAGATGTCTCCCCCAAATAATTCTGCTCCTATTACTATTGTGCCTCATGAAAATATAATTGTGGAAGATAATAATACTTCTTATGATCTTGAAAATCTTTTTGGCACTTGCTTGGAAGAATATGATAATTGATATACTATTGGTGCTATCCATACTATTAATGATGAGAGTGATTATGCTTATGATATGAAAAGGCCCAAGCTTGGGGATGCTATGTTTGATGAAGATGATGTTTTTGAGAATATATTTGCTGCAATTAATGTTTGTCCCAAGCTTGGGGAAGCTATGATTAATGAAGATGATATTTTTAGTCTCCCAAGTTTTGATATGCAAATTTATAATGATGATAGCATGCCTCCTACTTGTGATGATTATTGTGATGATACATATGCTATAAAAAGTAGTGATGATTATATTTATAAAACTTGTCATGATTATGATTCCCTTTTTTCTGAACATTACTCTTTTAATATGGAAACAATTTATAGTATTCGAGTTTCTGATAATACTCCCACTATTCCGAATGAGAATAGATTTGCTTATGTGGAGAGTAATAAAATTTCTATGCTTGTAGATCATGAAAATAATGCTTTAGGTGCTGGTTATATTGTTGAATTAATTCATGATGCTACTGAAAATTATTATGAGGGAGGAATATATGCTTTTAGGAATTGCAATAATATCAAGTTTCCTCTCTATGTGCTTAAAGTTTTGAAGTTATGCTTGTTTTGCCTTCCTATGCTAGTTGATTCTTGTTCCCATAAGTTGTTTGCTCACAAAATCCCTATGCATAGGAAGTGGGTTAGGCTTAAATGTTCTATTCATATTCTTCATGATGCTCTCTTTATGTTTCAATTCTTATCTTTTATGTGAGCATCATTGAAATCATCATGCCTAGCTAGGGGCATTAAATGTTAGCGCTTGTTGGGAGGCAACCCAACTTTATTTTTGTTCCTTGCTTTTTGTTCCTATTTAGTAATAAATAATTCATCTAGCCTCTTTTTAGATGTGGTTTTATGTGTTTAATTAGTGTTTGTGCCAAGTAGAACCGTTGGGAAGACTTGGGGAAAGTCTTGTTGATCTTGCTATAAAAAACAGAAACTTTAGAGCTCACGAGAATTGCTGCACTTTTTATTTGGAGAGTGATATTTAGTTAATTATTTTTGCTGATGATTAATAGATAAATTCCTCAGGTCCAGAAATGTATTTGAGAATTTTATGAGTTCCAGAAGTATACGTTTGATTCAGATTACTACAGACTGTTCTGTTTTTGACAGATTATGTTTTCATTGTGTTGTTTGCTTATTTTGATGAATCTATGAGTAGTATCGGAGGGTATGAACCATAGAGAAGTTGGAATACAGTAGATATTACACCAATATGAATTTAGAATGAGTTCATTACAGTACCTTATGATGGTGATTTGCTTTCTTATACTAACGGAGCTTACGAGTTTTCTGTTAAGTTTTGTGTTGTGAAGTTTTCAAGTTTTGGGTAAAGATTCGATGGATTATGGAATAAGGAGTGGAAAGAGCCTAAGATTGGGTATGCCCAAGGCACCCCAAGGAAATATTCAAGGACAACCAAAAGCCTAAGTTTGGGGATGCCCCGGAAGGCATCCCCTCTTTCGTCTACTTCCATCGGTAACTTTACTTGGAGCTATATTTTTATTCACCACATGATATGTGTTTTGCTTGGAGCATCAATTTATTTTGTTAGGATTTTCTTGATGTTATTTAGAACAATGTTTTGCATCTTTTATTCCAATAAAAGTGGCATTGATAGTCTTTACCATGCCTATGTTACAAGTCTCCATGTTGCTGTTTGAAAACAGAAAGTTTACCGTTGTTGCAATAATTCCCTAGAAAAGTCAGAATGTGATAAAATGTTGAAACCTTTTTCATATTAATATCCGATAAATTTACTACAGTGGGAATTTCCTTTCATAATTTTTGGAGTTAGGGAAGTATGGATCTTGCTGCACTCTTTACAGACTATCCTGTTTAGGAAGATTGCTGTTATGTTTGCATTGTTTGCATATGTTTGCTTCTTTAATGATTCTATTTGAGGATAGGACTATTAAATATGCAGAGCCATTTAGTATGCAATGTTGAATAATAATTTTAGTGATTTGCTACAGTAGAGTATGATAAGGTTTTGGCAATGGTTTATACTAACTTATCTCATGAGTCCTTGTTGAGTTTTGTGTGGATGAAGCTTTTGAGATTTAGGGACACTGTGGTATGAGAGGAATTAAGGAGACACAAAATATCAAGCTTGGGGATGCCCAAGGCATCCCAAGATAATATTTCAAGAAGTCTCAAGCTTCTAAGCTTGG
The DNA here is from genome assembly GCF_003073215.2 of Triticum urartu. Lineage (NCBI taxonomy): Eukaryota > Viridiplantae > Streptophyta > Magnoliopsida > Poales > Poaceae > Triticum > Triticum urartu. The sequence continues at coordinate 512,426,316 of NC_053022.1, read as the reverse complement.
GGATGCCCCGGCTGGCATCCCACCTTTCTTCTTCAACAACTATCGGTTAGTTTCGGTTGATCCTAAGTTTTTGCTTCTTCACATGATGTTTGCTATTCTTAAAATGTCGTTTTCTTTTGCTTTGCTTGCTGTTTGAATAAAATACCAAGATCTGAAATTATTAAATGTTAGAGAGTCTTCACATAGTTGCATAATTATTCAACTACTCATTGATCTTCACTTATATCTTTCGGAGTAGTTTGTCATTTGCCCTAGTGTTTCACTTATATCTTTTTAGAGCACGGTGGTGGTTTTATTTTGAAGAAATAGATGAACTCTCGTGCTTCACTTATATTATTTTGAGAGTCTTTAGAACATCATGGTAATTTGCTTTGGTTATGAAACTAGTCCTAATATGATGGGCATCCAAGAGGGATATAATAAAAACTTTCATATAAAGTGCATTGAATACTATGAGAAGTTTGATACTTGATGATTGTTTTGAGATATGAGGATGGTAATATTAGAGTCATCCTAGTTGAGTAGTTATGAATTTGAGAGATACTTGTGTTAAAGTTTGTGATTCCCGTAGCATACACGTATAGTGAACCGTTATGTGATGAAGTCGGAGCATGATGTATTTATTGATTGTCCTCCTTATGAGTGGCGGTCGGGGACGAGCGATGGTCTTTTCCTACCAATATATCCCCCTAGGAGCATGTGCGTAGTACTTTGCTTCGAAAACTAATAGATTTTTGCAATAAGTATGTGAGTTCTTTATGACTAATGTTGAGTCCATGGATTATACGCACTCTCACCCTTCCACCATTGCTAGCCTCTCTAATACCACGCACCTTTCACCGGTATCATACATCCACCATATACCTTCCTCAAAACAGCCACCATACCTGCCTATTATGGCGTTTCCATAGTCATTCCGAGATATATTGCCATGCAACTTTCCACCGTTCTGTTTATTATGACACGCTCCATCATTGTCATATTGCTATGCATGATCACGTAGTTGACATTGTATTTGTGGCAAAGCCACCATTCATAATTCTTTCATACATGTCACTCATGCATCATTGCACATCCCGGTACACCGTCGGAGGCATTCATATAGAGTCGTATCTTGTTCTAAGTATCGAGTTGTAATTCTTGAGTTGTAAGTAAATAAAAGTGTGATGATCATCATTATTAGAGCATTCTCCCAGTGAGGAAAGGATGATGGAGACTATGATTCCCCCATAAGTTGGGATGAAACTCCGGACGAAAATAAATAAATAAAAGAGGCCAAAGAAGCCCAAATAAAAAAAGAGGAGAAAAGAGACCATAAAAAAGAGAAGGCCCAAATAAAAAATAAAAAATGAGAGAAAAAGAGAGAAAGGGCAATGCTACTATCCTTTTACCACACTTGTGCTTCAAAGTAGCACCATGATCTTCATGATAGAGAGTCTCCTATGTTGTCACTTTCATATACTAGTGGGAATCTTTCATTATAGAACTTGGCTTGTATATTCCAATGATGGGCTTCCTCAAAATGCCCTAGGTCTTCGTGAGCAAGCGAGTTGGATGCACACCCACTAGTTTCTTTTGTTGAGCTTTCATATACTTATAGCTCTAGTGCATCCGTTGCATGGAAATCCCTACTAACTCACATTGATATCTATTGATGGGCATCTCCATAGTCCATTGATATGCCTAGTTGATGTGAGACTATCTTCTCCTTTTTGTCTTCTCCACGACCACCATTCTATTCCATCTGTAGTGTTATGTCCATGACTCACGCTCATGTATTGCGTGAAGATTGAAAAGGTTTGAGAACATCAAAAGTATGAAACAATTGCTTGGCTTGTCATCAGGGTTGTGCATGATTTAAATATGTTGTGTGGTGAAGATGAAGCATAGCCAGACTATATGATTTTGTAGGGATAGCTTTCTTTGGCCATGTTATTTTGAGAAGACATGATTGCTTTGTTAGTATGCTTGAAGTATTATTTTGTCTTGAGTCTTATGGATCTGAATATTCTTGCCACAATAAAGAGAACTACATGGATCAATATGTTAGGTGGCATTCCACATCAAAAATCCTGTTTTTATCATTTACCTACTCGAGGACGAGCAGGAATTAAGCTTGGGGATGTTGATACGTGATACGTCTCCAACGTATATATAATTTTTGATTGCTCCATGCTATATTATCTACTCTTTTGGAATATATTGGGCTTTATTTTCCACTTTTATATTATTTTTGGGACTAACCTATTAACCGGAGGCCCAGCCCAGAATTGCTGTTTTTTGCCTATTTCAGTGTTTCGGAGAAATAGAATATCAAACGGAGTCCAAACGGAATAAAATCTTCGGGAACGTGATTTTCTCATCGAACGTGATCCAGGAGACTTGGACCCTACTCCAGGGAGTCAAAGAGGAGGTCACGATGGTGGGCCCCCCCTAGGGTGCGCCCCCTGCCTCGTGGGCCCCTCGGTGCTCCACCGACGTACTCCTTCCTCCTATATATACCTACGTATCCCCAAACGATCAGAACAGGAGCCAAAAACCTAATTCCACCGCCGCAACTTTCTGTATCCATGAGATCCCATCTTGGGGCCTGTTCCGGAGCTCCGCCGGAGAGGGCCGTTATCACGGAGGGCTTCTACATCATCCTAGCCCCTTCGATGAAGTGTGAGTAGTTTACCTCAGACCTTCGGGTCCATAGTTAGTAGCTAGATGGCTTATTCTCTCTCTTTGAATCTCAATACAAAGTTCTCCCCCTCTCTTGTGGAGATCTATTCGATGTAATCTTCTTTTTGTGGTGTGTTTTTTGAGACCGATGAATTGTGGGTTTATGATCAAGTCTATCTATGAATAATATTTGAATCTTCTCTGCATTCTTTTATGTATGATTGGTTATCTTTGCAAGTCTCTTCGAATTATCCGTTTGGTTTGGCCAACTAGATTGGTAGTTCTTGCCATGGGAGAAGTGCTTAGCTTTGGGTTCGATCTTGCGGTGTCCTTTCCCAGTGACAGAAGGGGCAACAAGGCACGTATTGCATCGTTGCCATCGAGGATAACAAGATGGGGTTTATTTCATATTGCATGAATTTATCTCTCTACATCATGTCATGTAGCTTAAGGCGTTACTCTATTTTTAACTTAATACTCTAGATGCATGCTGGATAGCGGTCGATGAGTGGAGTAATAGTAGTAGATGCAGAATCGTTTCGGTCTACTTGTCACGGACGTGATGCCTATATACATGATCATGCCTAGATATTCTCATAACTATGCTCAATTATGTCAATTGCTCAACAGTAATTTGTTCACCCACCGTAGAATACTTATGCTCTTGAGAGAAGCCACTAGTGAAACCTATGGCCCCCGGGTCTATTCTCATCATATCAATCTCCATTAATTTAATCTTGCTTTGCTTTTTACTTTGCCTTTACTATTTACTTTGCATCTTTATACCAAAAATACCAAAAATATTATATCTATCAGATTTCACTCTCGTAAGTGACCGTGAAGGGATTGACAACCCCTAATCACGTTGGTTGCGAGTAGCTATCGTTTTGTGCAGGTACGAGGGACTTGAGCGTGGCCTCCTACTGGATTGATACCTTGGTTCTCAAAAACTAAGGGAAATACTTACGCTACTCTGCTGCATCATCCCTTCCTCTTCGGGGAAAACCAACGCAAGCTCAAGACGTAGCAAGAATGATTTTTGGCGCCGTTGCCGGGGAGTCTACGCAAAAAGTCAATATACCAAGTACCCATCACAATCCCTATCTCTCGCATTACATTATTTGCCATTTGCCTCTCGTTTTCCTCTCCCCCCAATTCACCCTCGCCATTTTATTCGCCCTCTCTCTCTCTATCCTCCCTCTCTATTTTGCCTATTTTGCCCGCTTTCTTTTTGTTTGCTCGTGTGTTAGATTGCTTGTTTGTCGCGATGTCTCAAGATACTACCAAATTGTGTGACTTCACTAATACCAATAATAATGATTTCCTTAGCACTCCGATTACTCCTCTTACCAATGATGAATCTTGTGAAATTAATACTGCTTTGTTGAATCTTGTTATGAAAGATCAATTCGTCGGCCTTCCTAGTGAAGATGCCGCTACTCATCTGAATAGCTTCATTGATTTATGTGATATGCAAAAGAAAAAAGATGTCAATAATGATGTCGGTAAATTGAAGCTATTTCCTTTTTTGCTTAGAGATCGTGCTAAAGCTTGGTTTTCGTCTTTGCCTAAAAATAGTATTGATTCATGGAACAAGTGCAAAGATGCTTTTATCTCTAAGTATTTTCCTCCCGCTAAGATCATCTCTCTTAGAAACGATATTATGAACTTTAAACAACTTGATCATGAACATGTTGCACAAGCTTGGGAGAGAATGAAATTAATGATACGTAATTGCCCTACTCATGGTTTGAATTTGTGGATGATCATACAAAAATTTTATGCCGGATTGAATTTTGCTTCTAGAAATCTTTTAGATTCGGGCGCGGGAGGCACTTTTATAGAAATCACTTTAGGAGATGCTACTAAACTCCTAGATAATATTATGGTTAATTATTCTCAATGGCATACTGAAAGATCTTCTAATAAAAAGGTGCATGCGATAGAAGAAATTAATGTGTTGAGTGGAAAGATGGATGAACTTATGAAATTATTTGCTACTAAGAGTGTTTCTTCTGATCCTAATGATATGCCTTTGTCTACTTTGATTGAGAATAACAATGAATCTATGGATGTGAATTTTGTTGGTAGGAATAATTTTGGTAACAACGCTTATAGAGGGAATTTTAATCCTAGGCCATATCCTAGTAATCCTTCTAATAATTATGGGAATTCCTACAACAACTCTTATGGAAATTATAATAAGATGCCCTCTGAATTTGAGAATAGTGTTAAAGAGTTTATGAATTCACAAAAGAATTTTAATGCTTTGCTTGAGGAGAAATTGCTTAAAGTAGATGATTTGGCTAGAAACGTTGATAGAATTTATCTTGAGGTTGATTCTTTAAAGCTTAGATCTATTCCTCCTAAGCATGATATCAATGAGTCTCTCAAAGCCATGAGAATTTCCATTGATGAGTGCAAGGAAAGAACCGCTAGGATGCGAGCTTCCAAAGATGCCTTTATTAAAGCGTGTTCCTCCAATTCCTATGAAAATCAAGATGAAGATCTAAAAGTTATTGATGTGTCTCCTATTAAATCTTTATTTTGAAATATGAATCTTGATGAAACTGAATATGATCTTCCTTTACCTAGAAGGCGTTCTAAAAATTCGGAGTATTTAGATCTTTATGATGAAATTGATGAAAGTGGGATTGAAAGAAATAAAAATCTAGATGTTGCTAAACCCACTATATTGGATTTCAAGGAATTTAATTATGAAAGTTTCTCTTTGATTGATTGTATTTCCTTGTTTCAATCCGTGCTAAATTCTCGACATGCTTATAGTCAAAATAAAGCCTTCACCGAACATATTGTTGATGCCTTGATGCAATCTTATGAAGAAAAACTTGAGTTGAAAGTTTCTATCCCTAGAAAACTCTATGATGAGTGGGAACCAACTATTAAAATTAAAATTAAAGATTATGAGTTTTATACTTTGTGTGATTTGGGTGCTAGTGTCTCTACTATTCCCAAGACTTTGTGTGATTTACTAGATTTTCGCGATTTTGATGATTGCTCTCTAAACTTGCATCTTGCGGATTCCACTATTAAGAAACCTATTGGAAGAATTAATGATGTTATTATTGTTGCAAATAGGAATTATGTGCCCGTAGATTTCATTATTCTTGATATAGATTGCAATCCTTCTTGCCCTATTATTCTTGGTAGACCTTTCCTTAGAACGGTTGGTGCGATTATTGATATGAAGGAAGGGAATATTAGATTTAAATTTCCATTAAAAAAGGGCATGGAACACTTTCCAAGAAAGAAAAGAAAATTACCATATGAAACTATCATGAGAGCCACTTATGGATTTCCTACCAAAGATGGCAATACCTAGATCTATCCTCGCTTTTATGCCTAGCTAGGGGCGTTAAACGATAGCGCTTGTTTGGAGGCAACCCAGTTTTATTTTTATTCCTTGCTTTTTGCTCCTGTTTAGTAATAAATAAATTATTTAGCCTCTATTTTGGTTGTGTTTTTTTGTTTAATTAGTGTTTGTGCCAAGTAGAACCGTTGGGAAGACTTGGGGAAAGTCTTGTTGAACTTGTTGTAAAAAACAGCAACTTTAGCGCTCACGAGAACTGCTGTAATTTTTATTTGAAGAGTGCTATTTAGTTAATTATTTTTTCATATGATTAATAGATAAATTCCTCACGTCCAGCAATTTATTTTAGAATTTTTGGGGTTCCAGATCTTGTGCTAGCTACCGATTACTACAGACTGTTCTGTTTTTGACAGATTCTGTTTTTCGTGTGTTGTTTGCTTATTTTGATAAATCTATGGCTAGTAAAATAGTTTATAATCCATAGAGAAGTTAGAATACAGTAGGTTTAACACCAATATAAATAAAGAATGAGTTAATTACAGTACCTTGAAGTGGTCTTTTGTTTCCTTTCGCTAACGGAGCTCACGAGTTTTCTATTTTGAGTTTTGTGTTGTGAAGTTTTCAAGTTTTGGGTGAATTCTTTTGATGGATCATGGAACAAGGAGTGGCAAGAGCCTAAGCTTGGGGATGCCCATGGCACCCCCAAGATAATCCAAGGACACCAAAAAGTCAAAGCTTGGTGATGCCCCGGAAGGCATCCTGTAACATCCCAAATTTTCAATTTGGAATGTTATACACTAGATCATCATGCATATCATATTTTCTTGCATCTTGCCCGATCCTAGAAATTTCACGCAACTCAAGGACCTGCGGAGAGAGTTGGAGATTTCGTTATTTTCATATTTGAGAGTTTCTCAAATTTTGAAAAAGGGATCATTTGATTTATTTATTTTATCTTCAATAAATTTTCCGGTGTCAAAATATGAGAGAGGGAATAATATGACTTTCCCAAAATTGAGGAAAAATGAAGATTTAATAAATAGATAAATTTCCGTTTGCCGGAGTTTATTTGCATTTTATTTGGATAGGGAAAAATGCGCGTTTTCGAAAATTGCATTTTAGGTCCGAAGTAAAGTTCATTTTGTTCGGCTCATTTTTAGGAGTCGAGGAAAATTTACTTTAGATTTTTCGGAGTTCGTTTAGATCTTTTTTTTGTTTTTTTTCTGTGCGCTGAACCGTTTTCTTTTAAAAAAACAAAAAAAAGGGAGCAGGCCAGCCGGGCCAAAGGCCCGGCCAGCCGGCCGGCCGCCCAGCCCCCAGCCGCGCGCAGCGCCAGGCAAGGCAGGAGGCCGCCGCCTCGCCTCTTGCTTCTACCGAATCCTAGTAGGATTCTTAGCCTTTTTCCTTTATTCCGTTTTTCTTTTTCATCTAGGATTCCTATTCCTAGTCTAATTCCTTGTCCCCTATCCCAAGTAAACCCCCCTCCCCAATATAAATACCCAAGCACCCCTCCCCTCTAAACACATCAAATCAAAGCCGCAGCAAGCAGCAGCGCGCAGCCCCACCCCGCGCCCCACACGCACCGCGCCACCCCACACCCGCCGCCGCCGCACCTTGCCCACGTCGCCGCCGCCCTACGCCGCCGTCGCCGGAGCCCCTCACCGGAGACCTCGCCGGAGGTTGCCCCGCGTCTCTTTTTCTCGGATCGTTTTCTTCTAATCGTTCCGATTCTTTTCTTCTCTAAACCGTTCCGGTTTTCTAGATCGGTTTTAAGTTCAGTTTTCTTCTCCGAAACCCTAGATCGGTTTCGTTTTCTTCTCCGATTTAGTTGCCTTTGGACCGTTCGCCGGACCGTTCATCCTAATGAACATGATCACCGGATTCTTCTAGGTTAACGACGTCCGTTCGTTTAACCGTTCTTCTTTTTCTTTTCGTCGGATTTATTCCGCGTCTTTTCCGCGATCGTGATCTCAGATCCGATCTTCTTTCTAGTCTTTCTTCTCGCCCGTTTATCGGAATCAGGTGATTCAAGCGCCTGGAGTTTCGTCTTGAAACCGCCGTTCCGTCTAATCAACTTGAACAAGCTTTTGCTACAGTAAAATTTGACCTAGTTTCAACTTGCTAGAATCGAGTTGTTTTCTTTTGCCGTTTGTTTTCTTCCGTCGTTTTCTGTCATTTGTTTGGTTCGTTCTTTCTTTGCAACCGGAGTTCTTAAGTTGAACTCTCTGGTTCGTTCTCTTGTTCGAGTTTTACCTGTGCATTAGATGAGTACTTATTGTGTGCTTGTTGTTTGTATGCGTTAGATCACCCGGATTGCGCCGCTTGTTACTTCGAAACCCTAGGACTCGCGGATCATCAGCAAGGCAAGTAACACTTTGATCATACCTTTTCTACAACCCATGTTTTATTGCATTAGATCAATCCTCTCACATTGCATGATTAGGATCTAATTAAATTGTGGGATGGGAAGTAGATGAGGTAGTACCTATTACCTGTTTATTATGAAACCTTTGGGAGTTACTTCTACGTTTGCTATTTATGCCATGCTATGCTAGTAGACGTGGATTGGGTGAGTGATATCCATGACAGATGTGAGATTTATAATTTAATGGTTTATCTAAGGTGGCAACTTAAACACACATCTGGGTGGATTGAGGCACCTGATGTCTATCAGGACTTGCCTGTTTTTTTGGACCGCCACCCAGGCTCAAAGGGATCATAAGATAATTCATGCTAGAAACTTCCGTGTGCAGCCACATGCTACTATGGGCTCTGGCATAGTTGACTAAGTCATGCGAACTCTTACGGGGTGGACTAGCAGATGTAGGGGATGTAGGTGTACCGGTCTACCCCACATGTAAGGTGCTAGTGCTTCTGAAAGACTATGTCTCGGTCATCCGTTTCTCAAACACCATGTAGTGCGAGAAAACAAACGGAGGCGATCGAGTCATGTGGGGAAAAGTGCGCAAACCTCTGCAGAGTGTACAAACTAATCATGATTAGTCGTGTCCCCGGTTATGGACAACTTGAGTATCTAGTACTTGAATATCATGTGAATCTCGACATGTTACCTCTAATTAATGTTGTTGGGTTTTAATTATTTTTTTAATTGGGATTGAGAATGCTGTCAACCATTCTCGATGTTTCACAACCACCAAGATAGTTAAATAAATTTATTCCTTTGCAGTAGGGAAAAACTGGCTTTACGCAAAAACAGTAACCATAGAGCTTTCCACCAGCCATATATGCATATAGTATAGTTGTTTCATTCCATTACTCTCTATGTGTTACTTTGCCAGCATATTCCATGTGCTGACCCGTTTTCGGGCTGCAACGTTAATGTTGCAGACTTTTCAGACGACGATTGAGGTGCTTTTAGGTCGTGGTTCTATACTCAGTGATGCCGTTGGAGTTGATGGACCCATTTATCTTCCAAGTCTTCCGCTGTTATCGACACTAGATGGCCTTAAGCCATATTTATTGTAATAAGCTCTCTTTTGAGACAGCGATGTAATAAGTGTGTGATTGCCACTCTGCTATAAATCCTTCGATGTACTGTGTGGTGTCAGCATTACTGATCCAGGGATGACACCTGAGCATAGAGCGCTTGATCCATTCGGATCGGGTCGCGACAGAGATGGTATCAGAGCACACGCTGACTGTAGGACACGACCACTAAGTTAAAGCCATAGATCACCATTCTCTTCTCATTTTCTAACTCCTCATCTTTTCTACTCTTTTAGGATGACGCACGCGAAGATTAAGTACGCTCAACCAGGATGAAGGCACACCATTTGGATTTCACCTGAAGGAAGTCACCAAGTACCTGAACATTGGATTACCAAGCTTCACGGGAACCTTCAACGCCACTCTGCCTGAAGAGGAGCGCTGGAAGATTCAAGCTCACGTTCCGGAGGAAACATTCGCGCCAATCACGAAGCCTATAGATAGTGTTTTCAATGCACCAACCTGGAGTCTGGGAAGGAGCATGGCAGCTCATATCACCATAGGACGCATTGGAGAAGTTTATCAAGAAGACCTCAAGGACACTATCTACCAGATTTGCGGACGCCGAGATGAACAATGGGAGTTAGTCAGCACCAAGAAGGATAGATCCATTGCATCTTTCATCCAGGAGTTAAACCAGCACATTCGACGCCACGAGAACCAGATGTGCAATGATATGATAGAGTTGAAGAATGCGAAGGCAAGGATCATCGAGCTAGAAGGAGAACTGAAGTCTACACGCAAGGACTACATGGACGAGATCGTAGCTCTAGCAGGCACAATAATGATCTTAAGCAGGAGATTGAAGAACTCAAGAGGAAGTTAGCATCCCAGGAGGAAGACGAGTACGTCGCATGTCCGGACAACTACATCATCATCGACGACACCGATTCGGATCCAAGTGAACCCGACTTTGAAGACGAAGCTGGAGCAGATATCATGGAGTCTTCCACCGGTTCAAATTTCTAGATGACCACCAGATAGTAGTAGTATTTCCCCCATGTAAACATTATAGTCGAGCACTTTTGCGATAGTTTTAGACCGTTTGTAAGCCCTTGTTTGATTGAATGAAGTGATTTTGTGTGCATTTGCTCATGTGCATTGGGGTAGTGTTTTCCCTTTAGACCTCACTCTATTCTTAATTCTCGTCTTTTCTAAACCCTCAGATGCCTCCGAGACGTGACAATGGATTTCCACCGGAGCTCACTCAGTTGATCCAGCAGCAAATCAATTGATGCAGATGTTAGTCCAGAACCAGCAACAACAACAACAACAACCCACCACCCCACCACCTGTTGACCACTTAGCCCGTTTCCTTAGGCTGAATCCGCCGGTGTTTTCCAGTAGCACCGAGCCAATAGTAGCAGACGATTGGCTCCGCAAGATAGGAAGGGAGTTGACCACTGCAGGATGCACAGATGGTGAGAAAGTGAAGTTTGCCGCACACCAGCTTGACGGACCCGCGGCAGCATGGTGGGAGAATTTCACAGCCACTTACCCAGTTGACACTGTCACATGGGATCAGTTTCAGCAAGCTTTCCGCACTGCCCATGTTTCAGCAGGAGCTATGGCCCTGAAGAAGCGTGAGTTTCGCAACTTACGCCAAGGCGGAAGGACTGTTGGCCAGTATGTGGAGGAGTTTAGTAAGCTAGCACGTTATGCCCCAGATGACGTTGCTACGGATGCAGCTAAGCAGGAGAAGTTTCTGGAAGGACTGAATGATGAACTAAGCATGAAGTTGATGGTAGCGAGTTTCAACAACTACCAGGAGTTGGTAGATCGTGCCATCATGATAGAAGGGAAGCAACAGCAGATTGAGAACCGTAAGAGGAAGTATGGACAGGGGAAGTATAACTCTGGAGCCCAGCAGAAGCCCCGTTTTACCCCTAAACCGGGATTTCAGTTTCAGCACACCCATGGAGGAGGTAGCTCGCACAACCATAATGGCCACAAGAATGGTAATGGGAATGGAGGAAGCAACGGCCAGAACCGGACCACCCCATCGACCCCAACCAAGAGGGACCTGAGTCAAGTCACCTGTTTCAAGTGTTCGAAGACCGGACATTATGCCAATGAATGTCCCGAAGGCCAGAATGGGAATGACAATGGAAACTCTGGGAAGAAGCCAAACCCTTTCAACAGGGGACAGGTGAACCACGTTAATGTGGAGGAGATTGAAGATCAGCCCGATGCAGTAATAGGTAAGTTTTTGGTTAAGTCATTTACTACACTCGTTCTTTTTGATACTGGTGCATCGCATTCATACATATCAAGGGGATTTGTGGAAAAGTATAGCCTGCCCACTAGGATTCTTAAAACACCTATGCTAGTAAGCTCGCCAGGAGCAGAGTACATGGCCAGACAAGGATGTTTTCAAGTGCCATTAAGTATAGGAAGGCATGTTTTCCCAACGGATTTAATTATTCTAGAATCCCAAGGGTTGGATGTGATTCTTGGTATGGATTGGCTGTCGATGTATGGAGGAAACATCGATTGCGCTAGTAAGACAATTTTGCTTACCACACAGAAGGAAGAAGGATCAAGTATGTATCCCGGCATGTGCCACACAGGACACAAGTGAATTGCCTAACAGGAGTTGTGCAGGAGGAAGTACCAGTGGTAAAGGATTTTCCTGATGTATTTCCTGAGGAATTGCCAGGCATGCCACCGGATAGGGACATTGAGTTTTTGATTGAGTTATTGCCAGGTACAGGCCCAATATCAAAGCGACCGTACCGGATGCCAGCAAAGGATTTGGTAGAAATTAAGAATCAGATTAAGGAGTTACTGGAGAAAGGTTACATTCGCCCAAGTTCTTCGCCTTGGGGATCACCTGTACTTCTAGTGGAAAAGAAGGATGGATCATTAAGGATGGTTGTAGATTATCGGGGATTGAATGAAGTAACCATCAAGAACAAGTACCCACTGCCAATGATTAATGATCTGTTTGATCATTTGCAAGGAGCTAAAGTGTTTTCCAAGATCGATTTGCGATCAGGGTACCATCAGTTGAAGATTCGAGAGCAGGACATACCTAAGACAGCATTCACCACGAGATATGGACTGTATGAGTATACCGTTATGTCATTTGGATTGACTAACGCACCTACCTATTTTATGAACCTGATGAACAAAGTGTTTATGGAGTTTTTGGATAAGTTCGCCGTAGTGTTCATTGATGACATCCTGGTTTATTCAAAAAATGAAGAGGAGCATAAGGAACATTTGCGTTTGGTTTTGGAGAAGCTAAGGGAACATCAGTTATACGCCAAATTCAGCAAATGCGAGTTTTGGTTGAAGGAAGTTGGATTCCTCGGACACATTATATCCGGAGAAGGTATAGCAGTTGACCCTACAAAGTTTGAGACCGTAACCGAATGGGAAGCACCAACAACAGTTGGAGAGATCCGGAGTTTTCTTGGACTCGCAGGATACTACCGGAGATTCATTGAGAACTTTTCAAAGATTGCAAAGCCTATGACTGAATTGTTGAAGAAGGATACTAAGTTCAAATGGACTGAGGAGTGTGAGGCTAGTTTTCAGGAGTTGAAGAAACGTTTGGTCACCTCACCAGTATTGATTTTGCCAGATCAGACCAAGGATTATGAGGTGTATTGCGACGCTTCACGTCGAGGACTTGGAGCAGTGCTTATGCAGGAAGGAAGAGTTGTTTCATATGCTTCACGGCAACTGAAGCCTCATGAGTTGAATTATGCCACGCATGATTTGGAATTAGCAGCCATAGTGCATGCATTGAAGACGTGGAGACATTTCCTCATTGGAAATCATTGTGAGGTGTACACGGATCATAAGAGTTTGAAGTACATTTTCACGCAGAAGGAGTTGAACCTCAGACAAAGGAGATGGTTGGAGCTCATCAAGGATTATGACATGAGATTGCATTACCATCCCGGAAAAGCTAATGTAGTAGCTGACGCATTGAGCCGTAAGAGCCATGTCAATATGGTAATGACGGGAGGAGTGCCCAAGGAGTTAGCAGAAAACCTTCGTGAGCTATGTTTGGAAATAGTTCCGAGAGGCTATGTAGCAGCCTTGGAGATTCAGTCAACATTGATGGATAGAATCAGAGAAGCTCAGAAATCTGACAAGGAGATTGCTGCTATAAAAGAGAAAATGAGTAAAGGAAAAGCAAAGGGATTTCGTGAGGATGAGCACGATACCCTATGGTTTGAAGACCGTGTTTATGTGCCAAATGACCCGGAGTTCAGGAAGTTGATTTTGCAAGAGGCACATGACTCACCGTATTCGATTCATCCAGGGAATACCAAGATGTATTTGGATTTAAAGGAAACATTCTGGTGGACCGGAATGAAGAAGGATATTGCAGCATATGTAGCAGTTTGTGACATATGCCAGAGAGTAAAGGCAGAACATCAGAAGCCAGCAGGATTGTTACAACCATTGCCGATACCCAAATGGAAGTGGGATAAGATAGGCATGGATTTTATCACAGGACTACCCAGGACAAAAGCAGGCTATGACTCGATATGGGTAGTAGTTGATCGTTTGACGAAGGTAGCACATTTTATTCCAGTTAAGACCACTTACACCAGTGCTAAGTTGGCGAAGATATACATGACTAGGATCATTTGTTTGCATGGAGTTCCGAGGAGTATCGTATCAGATAGAGGAACCCAGGTTACCTCAAAGTTTTGGAATCAATTGCATGAAACTTTAGGAACCAGACTAGAGTTCAGCATAGCTTTTCACCCGCAGACAGATGGACAGACCGAGAGAGTCAATCAGATTTTGGAAGATATGCTGAGAGCTTGTGCACTAGATTATGGATCTAGCTGGGACGATAACTTGTCGTATGCGGAGTTTTCTTATAACAACAGTTACCAAACCAGTTTGAAGATGGCACCTTTCGAAGCTTTATACGGAAGGAGGTGCAGGACACCGTTGTCATGGGATGAAGTTGGAGATCGTCAGTTCTTTGGACCAGATTTGATTAAGGAGTCTGAACGGAAGGTTAAGTTGATTCGCGATAGGCTCAAGGTAGCCCAGTCCAGGCAGAAGAGCTACGCAGGTTCTAAACGCAAGGAGACAGTTTACGAAACCGGAGACAGAGTTTATCTCCGAGTATCCCCACTTCGAGGAGTTAAGCACTTTGGAGTTAAGGGAAAGTTAGCACCGCGTTTCGTTGGACCATATAAGATTTTGCAACGTATGGGAGAAGTCGCTTATAAGTTGGAATTACCAGAGGGACTGTCAGGAGTTCACGATGTATTCCATGTTTCTCAGCTGAAGAAATGTCACGCCGAGATGGCGGATATACCGCTAAGAGATACCGTGCCACTCGAAGCGATTCAGTTAAAGGATGACCTAACGTATGAAGAGAAGCCAGTCAAACTTCTCGATTATGCTAGCAGAGTTACCCGCAGCAAGGTTATCAAGTTTTGCAAAGTTCAGTGGAACCACCACTCAGAGGATGAAGCCACCTGGGAAAGAGAAGAAGATTTGCTCAAGGACCACCCTCACCTATTTTCTAGCCAACCCGAATCTCGAGGGCGAGATTCATCTTAAGGGGGGGTAGGTTTGTAACATCCCAAATTTTCAATTTGGAATGTTATACACTAGATCATCATGCATATCATATTTTCTTGCATCTTGCCCGATCCTAGAAATTTCACGCAACTCAAGGACCTTCGGAGAGAGTTGGAGATTTCGTTATTTTCATATTTGAGAGTTTCTCAAATTTTGAAAAGGGGATCATTTGATTTATTTATTTTATCTTCAATAAATTTTCCGGTGTCAAAATATGAGAGAGGGAATAATATGACTTTCCCAAAATTGAGGAAAAATGAAGATTTAATAAATAGATAAATTTCCGTTTGCTGGAGTTTATTTGCATTTTATTTGGATAGGGAAAATGCGCATTTTCGAAAATTGCATTTTAGGTCCGGAGTAAAGTTCATTTTGTTCGGCTCATTTTTAGGAGTCGAGGAAAATTTACTTTAGATTTTTCGGAGTTCGTTTAGATCTTTTTTTGTTTTTTTTCTGCGTGCTGAACCGTTTTCTTTTAAAAAACAAAAAAAGGGAGCAGGCCAGCCGGGCCAAAGGCCCAGCCAGCCGGCCGGCCGCCCAGCCCCCAGCCGCGCGCAGCGCCAGGCAAGGCAGGAGGCCGCCGCCTCGCCTCTTGCTTCTACCGAATCCTAGTAGGATTCTTAGCCTTTTTCCTTTATTCCGTTTTTCTTTTTCATCTAGGATTCCTATTCCTAGTCTAATTCCTTGTCCCCTATCCCAAGTAAACCCCCCCTCCCCAATATAAATACCCAAGCACCCCCCCTCTAAACACATCAAATCAAAGCCGCAGCAAGCAGCAGCGCGCAGCCCCACCCCGCGCCCCACACGCGCCGCGCCACCCCACACCCGTCGCCGCCGCACCTTGCCCACGTCGCCGCCGCCCTACGCCGCCGTCGCCGGAGCCCCTCACCGGAGACCTCGCCGGAGGTTGCCCCGCGTCTCTTTTTCTTGGATCGTTTTCTTCTAATCGTTCCAATTCTTTTCTTCTCTAAGCCGTTCCGGTTTTCTAGATCGGTTTTTCGTTCGGTTTTCTTCTCCGAAACCCTAGATCGGATTCGTTTTCTTCTCCAATTTAGTTGCCTTTGGACCGTTCGCCGGACCGTTCGTCCTAACGAACATGATCACCGGATTCTTCTAGGTTAACGACGTCCGTTCGTTTAAACGTTCTTCTTTTTCTTTTCGTCGGATTTATTCCGCGTCTTTTCCGCGATCGTGATCTCAGATCCGATCTTCTTTCTAGTCTTTCTTCTCGCCCGTTTATCGGAATCAGGTGATTCAAGCGCCTGGAGTTTTGTCTCGAAACCGCCGTTCCGTCTAATCAACTTGAACAAGCATTTGCTACAGTAAAATTTGACCTAGTTTCAACTTGCTAGAACCGAGTTGTTTTCTTTTGCCGTTTGTTTTCTTCCGTCATTTTCTGTCATTTGTTCGGTTCGTTCTTTCTTTGCAACCGGAGTTCTTAAGTTGAACTCTCTAGTTCGTTCTCTTGTTCGAGTTTTACCTGTGCATTAGATGAGTACTTATTGTGTGCTTGTTGTTTGTCTGCGTTAGATCACCCGGATTGCGCCGCTTGTTACTTCGAAACCCTAGGACTCGCGGATCATCAGCAAGGCAAGTAACACTTTGATCATACCTTTTCTACAACCCATGTTTTATTGCATTAGATCAATCCTCTCACATTGCATGATTAGGATCTAATTAAATTGTGGGATGGGAAGTAGATGAGGTAGTACCTATTACCTGTTTATTATGAAACCTTTGGGAGTTACTTCTACGTTTGCTATTTATGCCATGATATGCTAGTAGACGTGGATTGGGTGAGTGATATCCATGACAGATGTGAGATTTATAATTTAATGGTTTATCTAAGGTAGCAACTTAAACACACATCTGGGTGGATTGAGGCACCTGATGTCTATCAGGACTTGCCTGTTTTTTTTTGGACCACCACCCAGGCTCAAAGGGATCATAAGATAATTCATGCTAGAAACTTCCATGTGCAGCCACATGCTACTATGGGCTCTGGCATAGTTGACTAAGTCGTGCGAACTCTTACGGGGTGGACTAGCAGTTGTAGGGGATGTAGGTGTACCGGTCTACCCCACATGTAAGGTGCTAGTGCTTCTGAAAGACTATGTCTCGGTCATCCGTTTCTCAAACACCATGTAGTGCGAGAAAACAAACGGAGGCGATCGAGTCATGTGGGGAAAAGTGCGCAAACCTCTGCAGAGTGTACAAACTAATCATGATTAGCCGTGTCCTCGGTTATGGACAACTTGAGTATCTAGTACTTGAATATCATGTGAATCTCGACATGTTACCTCTAATTAATGTTGTTGGGTTTTAATTATTTTTTAATTGGGATTCAGAATGCTGTCAACCATTCTCGATGTTTCACAACCACCAAGATAGTTAAATAAATGTATTCCTTTGCAGTAGGGAAAAACTGGCTTTACGCAAAAACAGTAACCATAGAGCTTTCCACCAGCCATATATGCATACAGTATAGCTGTTTCATTCCATTACTCTCTATGTGTTACTTTGCCAGCATATTCCATGTGCTGACCCGTTTTCGGGATGCAACGTTAATGTTGCAGACTTTTCAGACGATGATTGAGGTGCTTTTAGGTCTTGGTTCTATACTCAGTGATGCCATTGGAGTTGATGGACCCATTTATCTTCCAAGTCTTCCGCTGTTATCGACACTAGATGGCCTTAAGCCATATTTATTGTAATAAGCTCTCTTTTGAGACAGCGATGTAATAAGTGTGTGATTGCCACTCTGCTATAAATCCTTCGATGTACTGTGTGGTGTCAGCATTACTAATCCAGGGATGACACCTGAGCACAGAGCGCTTGATCCATTCGGATCGGGTCGCGACACATCCCCTCTTTCGTCTACTTCCATCGGTAATTTACTTGGAGCTATATTTTTATTCACCAAGATGATATGTGTTTTGCTTGGAGCGTCTTGTATTATTTGTGTCTTTGTGTCTTAGTATGCCACAATCATCCTTGCTGTACACACCTTTTGAGAGATCCATACATGAATTAAAATTTGATAGAATACTCTATGTGCTTCACGTATATCTTTTGAGCTAGTTAATTTTGCTCTATGTGCTTCACTTATATCTTTTGAGCTAGTTAATTTTGCTCTATGTGCTTCACTTAGATCTTTTAGAGCAAGGTGGTGGATTTGTTTTAAAGAAACTATTGATCTCTCATGCTTCACTTAAATTATTTTGAGAGTCTCTTAATAGCATGGTAATTTGCTTAATAATAATATGCTTGGTATTCAAGATTTGTGAAACTTTCTTTTGAGTGTGTTGAATACTAAGAAAATATTGAAGCATGATAATTGTTTTGAGATATGGAGGTGATAATATTAAAGTCATGCTAGTTGAGTAGTTGTGAATTTAAAGAATACTTGTGTTAAAGTTTGTGATTCCCGTAGCATGCATGTATGGTGAACCGTTATGTGACGAAGTCGGAGCATGATTTATTTATTGATTGTCTTCCTTATGAGTGGCGGTCGGGGACGAGCGATGGTCTTTTCCTACCAATCTATCCCCCTAGGAGCATGCGCGTAATACTTTGCTTTGATAACTTCTAGATTTTTGCAATAAGTATATGAGTTCTTTATGACTAATGTTGAGTCCATGGATTATACGCACTCTCACCCTTCCACCTTTGCTAGCCTCTCTAATACCGCGCACCTTTTGCCGGTATCATACACCTACCATATACCTTCCTCAAAACAGCCACCATACCTACCTATTATGACATTTCCATAGCCATTCCGAGATATATTTCCATGCAACTTTCCATCATCTAGTTCATCATGACACATTCATCATTGTCATATTGCTTAGCATGATCATGTAGTTGACATAGTATTTGTGGCAAAGCCACCGTTCATAATTTCTTCATACTTGTCACTCTTGATTCATTGCATATCCCGGTACACCGCCGGAGGCATCCATATAGAGTCATACTTTGTTTTAGAATCGAGTTGTAATCATTGAGTTGTAAATAAATAAAAGTGTGATGATCATCATTCAATAGAGCATTGTCCCAAATAAAAAAAAGAAAGGCCAAAGAAAAAAAAGAAGGCCCCAAAAAAGAAAATAAATAAAAAGGGGCAATGCTACTATCCTTTTTTCCACACTTGTGCGTCAAAGTAGCACCATGATATAGCGAGTCTCATATATTGTGCTTCAAAGTAGCACCATGTTCTTCATATAGAGAGTCTCATATGTTGTCACTTTCATATACTAGTGGGAATTTTACATTATAGAACTTGGCTTGTATATTCCAATGATGGGCTTCCTCAAAATTACCCTAGGTCTTCGTGAGCAAGCAAGTTGGATGCACACCCACTAGTTTCTTTTGCTGAGCTTTCATACATTTATAGCTCTAGTGCATCCGTTGCATGGCAATCCCTACTCACTCACATTGATATCTATTGATGGGCATCTCCATAGCCCATTGATACGCCTAGTTGATGTGAGACTATCTTCCCCTCCTTTTTGTCTTCTCCACAACCACCCTTCTATTCCACCTATAGTGCTATATCCATGGCTCACGCTCATGTATTGCGTGAAGATTGAAAAAGTTAGAGTATGAAACAATTTCTTGGCTTGTCATCGGGGTTGTGCATGATTTAAATACTTAGTGTGGTGAAGATGGAGCATAGCCAGACTATATGATTTTGTAGGGATAACTTTCTTTGGCCATGTTATTTTGAGAAGACATAATTGCTTTGTTACTATGCTTGAAGTATTATTATTTTTATGTCAATATAAACTTTTGTCTTGAATCTTTCTAATCTGAATATTCATACCACAATTAAGAAGATTTGCATTGAAATTATGCCAAGTAGCACTCCGCATCAAAAATTCTCTTTTTATCATTTACCTACTCGAGGACGAGCAGGAATTAAGCTTGGGGATGCCTGAGACGTCTCCAACGTATCTATAATTTTTGATTGCTCCATGCTATATTATCTACTGTTTTGGACTATATTGGGCTTTATTTTCCACTTTTATATTATTTTTGGGACTAACCTATTAACCGGAGGCCCAGCCCAGAATTGCTGTTTTTTGCCTATTTCAGTGTTTCGGAGAAACAGAATATCAAACGGTGTCCAAACGGAATAAAATCTTCGGGAACGTGATTTTCTCACCGAACATGATCCAAGAGACTTGGACCCTACTCCAGGGAGTCAAAGAGGAGGTCACGAGGGTGGGGGCGCCCCCCCCCCCTAGGGCGCGCCCCCTGCCTCGTGGGCCCCTCGGTGCTCCACCGACGTACTCCTTCCTCCTATATATACCTACGTACCCCCAAACGAACAGATACACAGCCAAAAACCTAATTCCACCGCCGCAACTTTCTGTATCCACGAGATCCCATCTTGGGGCCTGTTCCGGAGCTCCGCCAGAGAGGGCCGTTATAACGGAGGGCTTCTACATCATCATAGCCTCTCCGATGAAGTGTGAGTAGTTTACCTCAGACCTTCGGGTCCATAGTTAGTATCTAGATGGCTTCTTCTCTCTTATTGGATCTCAATACAAAGTTCTCTCCCTCTCTCGTGGAGATCTATTCGATGTAATCTTCTTCTTTTTGCGGTGTGTTTGTTGAGACCGATGAATTTTGGGTTTATGATCAAGTCTATCTATGAATAATATTTGAATCTTCTCTAAATTCTTTTATGTATGATAGGTTATCTTTGCAAGTCTCTTCGAATTATCCGTTTGGTTTGGCCAACTAGATTGGTAGTTCTTGCCATGGGAGAAGTGCTTAGCTTTGGGTTCGATCTTGCGATGTCCTTTCCCAGTGACAGAAGGGGCAGCAAGGCACGTATTGCATCGTTGCCATCGAGGATAACAAGATGGGGTTTATTTCATATTGCATGAATTTATCTCTCTAGATCATGTCATCTTGCTTAAAGCGTTACTCTGTTTTTAACTTAATACTCTAGATGCATGCTGGATAGCGGTCGATGAGTGGAGTAATAGTAGTAGATGCAGAATCGTTTCGGTCTACTTGTCACGGACGTGATGCCTATATACATGATCATGCCTAGATATTCTCACAACTATGCTCAATTCTGTCAATTGCTCAACAGTAATTTGTTCACCCATCGTAGAATACTTATGCTCTTGAGAGAAGCCACTAGTGAAACCTATGGCCCCCGGGTCTATTCTCATCATATTAATCTCCATCACTTTAATCTTGCTTTGCTCTTTACTTTGCCTTTTAGTTTTCACTTTACATCTCTATACCAAAAATACCAAAAATATTATATCTATCAGATCTCACTCTCGTAAGTGACCGTGAAGGGATTAACAACCCCTAATCGCTTTGGTTGCGAGTAGCTATCGTTTTGTGCAGGTACAAGGGACTTGAGCGTGGCCTCCTACTGGATTGATACCTTGGTTCTCAAAAACTGAGGGAAATACTTACGCTACTCTGCTGCATCATCCCTTCCTCTTCGGGGAAATCCAACGCAAGCTCAAGAGGTAGCAAGAAGGATTTTTGGCGCTATTGCCGGGGAGTCTACGCAAAAAGTTGTAACATCCCAAATTTCCAATTTGGAATGTTATACATTAGATCATCATTGCATACCATATTTTATTTTTCTTTTGGTTGATCCTAGAAATTCTACGCAACTCAAGGACCCACGGAGAGAGTTGGGGATTTCGTTATTTTCATATTTGAGTTTTCTCAAATTTTGAGAATAGGATCATTTGATTTTATTTATTTTATCATCAATTATTTCTATTACAAAAATATGAGAGAGGGAATAAAATGACTTTCCCAAAATAAAGAAATATTGAGGATCAAATAATAAAATCAAATAAGTTTTTATTTCGGAGTTTTTCGATGTTTTGTTTGAATTTAGGAAAAATGTGCGTTTTTCAAAATTGCATTTAGGTCCCAAGTAAATGTGCACCTTGTGAGGCTTGATTTTAGAAGCCCGTGAAAATTTATTTCGGAATTTTTGGAGTCCGTTTAGTATTTCTTTTTATTTTTCTTCTGCGCGTAAAAAAACGAACCGACCTACGGGCCGTGTCCGACTTGGACTCCGGCCCGCCAGGAGCCAGGGCAGCCCACCCGAGGCAAACCCTAGCCCGCCGCCGCCTCAGCCCCGCACCCGCGCGCCGCCGCCGCCGCCCGCCACCTCAGCCCCGCACCCGCGCGCCGCCGCCGACGCCGCCCGCCGCCGCACGCCGCCGCCTCGCCCGCACGCCGCCCGAGGTTTGCCTCACCTCGTAATTTGCGCCGTTGGTTTTTTTAAAAAAATCGTTCGGTTTTTCCGCTGGTTATTTTCTAGTTTCGGTTTTTTTAAATAGATCGGTTTTTCCGGTTTATTTAATTTAGCGAGCATTCGTCGTTTTTCTTTTTCTCGGATTAAATCCGCGATTTTTCTGATCGCGATTCCTGCTCCGATTTTCGTCTTAGTATAACTTTTTGCTCGTTTATCGGAATCAGGCGATTCAAGCGCCTGGAGTTTCGTGTGCAGCCACAAGCTATTATGGGCTCTAGCATAGTTGACTAAGTCGTGCGAACTCTTACAGTGGTAGACTAGTAGATGTAGGGGATGTACGTGGTACGATCTACCCGATCGTAAGGTGCTAGCGCTTCTGGAAGACTATGTCTCAGTCATCCATCTTCTCAAACACCCTGTAGTGCGAGAAACCCAACGGAGGCGATCGAGTCTTGTGGGGAAAAGTGCGCAAACCTCTGCAGAGTGTAATAAACTAATCATGATTAGCCGTGTCCCCGGTTATGGACATCTTGAGTATCTAGTACCTGGATTATCATGTGAATCTCAACTTGTTACTCTAAACTAATTTTGTTGGGTTATGTTTAATGATGATGTTTAATTGGGATTGAGAATGCGGTCAACCATTCTCAATGTTTAACAACTACCATGATAGTTAAATAAATTTATTCCTTTGAAGTAGGGAAAAATTGGCTTTACGCAAAACTGTAACCATAGAGCTTTCCACCAGCCAAATATGCATATAGTATAGCTGTTTCATTCCATTGCTCTCTATGTGTTATCTTGCCAGCATATTCCATGTGCTGACCCGTTTTCGGGCTGCAACGTTAATGTTGCAGACTTTTCAGACGATGATTAAGGAGTTTTAGGTCATGGTTCTATACTCAGTGATGCCGTTGGAGTTGATGGACTCACTTATCTTCCAAGCCTTCCGCTGTTATCGTTATTAGATGGCCTTAAGCCATATTTATTGTAATAATTTCTCTTATGAGACACTCGATGTAATAAGTGTGTGATTGCTACTCTGCTATAAATCCTCTGAGTACTGTGTGGTGTCAGCATTACTGATCCAGGGATGACACCGGAGCACAGAGATCAGACTGTTTGAGGTCTGGTCGCTACAGAGATGGTATCAGAGCACACGCTGACTGTAGAACACGACCACTAAGCTAAAAGACCTAGATCACTTTTCACTCTCTTCTCTTCTGACTTCTCATCTTTTCTACTCTTTAGAATGGCGGATGCAAGGAATAAGTTCACGCAACCGGATGAAGATACACCCTTTGGACGTCACTTGAAGGAAGTCACTAGATACCTGAATATAGGAGTACCAAGCTTCACCGGAACCTACAACGCCACTTTACCTGAAGAAGAGCGCTGGATGATTCAAGTTCAAGTTCCAGGAAGGACGTTCATGCCAGTCACTGAGCCCATAGAGTTTTCTTTTGATGCACCAACTTAGAGTCTAGGAAAGAGCATGGCAGCTCACATCGCCATGGGAAGCATTGGAGAAGTCTACCACAAGGACCTCAAGGATACTATCTACCAGATTTGTGGGCGCCGAGATGAACACTGGGAGATGATCAGCACTAGGAAGGATAGATCAATCGTAGCTTTTATCCAGGAGTTAAACCAGCACATTCGACGACAGGAGAACCAGATGTGCGCCGACATGATAGATCTGAAGAAGGCAAGGACAAGAATCAAGGCATTGGAGGAAGAACTCAAGGCTACACGTGAAGATTATGAAGAGGAAATTGAAGTATTGGTGGAGAAGAATGGCGACCTGATCAAGAAGATTGGAATATTTATGGGAGGCCCTACGCCAGTAGATGACAACGAAGAACCCAAGGAGATAAGCCCGGAAGACTACATCATCACCGACGACACCAACTCGGATCCAGATAGTAGCGATGATGACTATGTTGATGAAGCTGGAGTAGATATCATGGAGTCTGCAACCGAAGAATATTTCTAGTAGACCACCTCATCAGTAGTAGTAGTCCACCATGTAAATATAGTAGTCCGAGCACTTTTGCGATAGTTAGACCAATTGTATGCCCTTGTTTGATTGAATGAAGTGAATTGTTTGCTTTTGCCTCATGTGCATATGGGTAGTGTTTTCTCTTTAGACCCCCTCTATTCTTACATCTCATCTTTTCTAAAAAAACCTCAGATGCCTCCGAGACGTGACCCCGGATTTGCCTTTCCACCGGAGCTCACCCAGTTGATCCAGCAGTAGAACACATTGATGCAGTTGCTAGTCCAGAATCAGAACCAGGGGAACAACAACAACCCACCACCACCACCTGTTAACCACTTAGCCCGTTCTCTTAGGCTAAATCCGTCGGTGTTTTCCAGTAGCACCAAGCCGATAGTAGCAGATGATTGGCTCCGCAAGACAGCTAGGGAATGACCACAGCAGGATGCACAGATGCGGAGAAGGTGAAGTTTGCCGCACATCAGCTAGAAGGACCCGCAGCATCATGGTGGGAGAATTTCACAGCCACTTTCCCAGTCGACACTGTCACATGGGACCAGTTTCAGCAGGCTTTTCGTATTGCACATGTTTCAGCAGGAGCTATGTCCATGAAGAAGCGTGAGTTTCGCAACTTGCGCCAAGGAGGACGGACAGTTGGCCAGTATGTGGAGGACTTTAGTAAGTTAGCACGTTATGCCCCAGATGACGTTGCTACGGATGCAGCTAAGCAGGAGAAGTTTCTGGAAGGACTGAATGATGAGTTGAGCATGCAGTTGATGGTAGCCACCTTCAACAACTACCAGGAGTTGGTAGATCGTGCTCTTATGATTGAAGGGAAGCAGCAGCAAATTGAGAATCGCAAGAGGAAGTATGGACAAGGAAATTACAATTCAGGAGCTCAGCAGAAGCCATGTTTTACCCCTAGACCGGGAGGACATTTTCAGCATACCCATGGAGGAGGTAGCTCGCACAATCACAATGGCACCAAGAATGGTAATGGCAATGGAGGAAGCAACGTCCAGAATCGCACCAACCCCTCAACCCCAACCAAGAAGGACTTGAGCCAAGTCACTTGCTTTAAGTGTCAGAAGACCGGACATTATGCCAATGAATGTACTGAAGGCCAAAATGGCAATAGAAGTTCTGGGAAGAAGCCGAACCCTTTCAACAGGGGACAGGTGAACCACGTTAGCGTGGAGGAGGTTGAATCTCAGCCTGATGCAGTAATAGGTAAGTTTTTGGTTAAGTCATTTACTGCACTCGTTCTTTTTTATATTGGTGCATCGCATTCATACATCTCAAGGGGATTTTTGGATAAGTATAACCTATCAACCCAAGCCCTTAGGTCACCCATGTTAGTAACCTCGCCTGGAGCAGAGTATGTGGCTAGTCTATGGTGTGATCGGTTACCATTAAGGATTTGGTAACTATGTTTTCCCTCAGACCTAATAGTATTGGAATCCCAAGGATTGGATGTGATATTAGGCATGGATTGGTTATCAAAGTATGAAGGGAATATTGAATGTGCTAGTAAGTCAATTTTGCTTACCACCCTAGAAGGGAGAAGGATCAAGTATGTATCCCGACATGTGCCAAAGAGGACTCAAATAAATTGCCTAACAGGAGTTGTGCAGGAGGAAGTACCAGTGGTAAGGGATTTCCCTGAAGTATTTCCAGAGGAGTTGCCAGGCATGCCACCGGATAGAGATATTGAGTTTTTGATTGAGCTATTGCCAGGCACAGGGCCAATATCAAAGAGACCATATAGGATGCCAGCAAAGGATTTGGTGGAAATTAAGAAGCAGATTAAGGAGTTACTGGATAAGGGATATATCCGCCCAAGTTCTTCGCCTTGGGGATCGCCAGTACTTCTAGTGGAGAAGAAGGATGGATCATTAAGGATGGTTGTTGATTATCGAGGATTGAATGAAGTAACAATCAAGAACAAGTACCCACTACCAATGATTAATGATCTGTTTGATCGATTGCAAGGAGCTAAGGTATTTTCCAAGATCGATCTGCGATCAGGATACCACCAGTTGAAGATTCGAGAACAGGATATACCTAAGACAGCTTTTACCACCAGGTACGGGCTGTACGAGTATACCGTTATGTCATTTGGTCTGACTAACGCACCCGCATATTTTATGAACATGATGAACAAAGTATTTATGGAATTTTTGGATAAGTTCGTCGTAGTGTTCATTGATGATATCTTGGTTTATTCGAAGAATGAAGAGGAGCATAAGGAGCATTTGCGTTTGGTACTTGGAAAGCTTAGAGAACATCAATTATATGCCAAGTTCAGCAAATGTGAGTTTTGGTTGAAGGAAGTAGGATTCCTCGGACACGTTATATCTGGAGAAGGTATAGCAGTTGATCCCACTAAAGTTGATACCGTGACCAAGTGGGAAGCCCCAACAACAGTTGGAGAGATCCGGAGTTTTCTTGGACTCGCAGGATACTACCATAGATTTATTGAGAATTTCTCAAAGATTGCGAAGCCTATGACTGAGTTGTTAAAGAAAGATACCAAGTTCATATGGACGGAGGAATGTGAGGCTAGTTTCCAGGAGTTGAAGAAACGTTTGGTTACCTCACCTGTGTTGATTTTGCCAGACCAGACCAAAGATTATGAGGTGTATTGCGACGCTTCACGTCGAGGACTTGGAGCAGTGCTCATGCAGGAAGGGAGAGTTGTTTCATATGCCTCAAGACAGCTGAAACCTCATGAGTTGAATTATGCCACGCATGATTTGGAATTAGCAGCTGTAGTGCATGCTTTGAAAACATGGAGGCATTTCCTCATTGGAAATCATTGTGAGGTGTACACGGATCATAAGAGTTTGAAGTACATTTTCACACAGAAGGAGTTGAATCTCAGAAAAAGGAGATGGTTGGAGCTCATCAAGGATTATGATAGGAGATTGCATTATCACCCCGGAAAAGCTAATGTAGTAGCTGACGCATTAAGCCGTAAGAGCCATGTCAATACATTAATGACAGGAGAAATACCAAGTGAGTTAGCAGTAAATATTCGTGAACTATGTTTGGAAATAGTTCCGAGAGGCTATGTAGCAGCATTGGAGATTCAGTCAACCTTGATGGATAGAATCAGGGAAGCTCAGAAGACCGACAAAGAGATTGCCGCTATAAAGGAGAAACTTAGCAAAGGAAAAGCTAAGGGATTTCGTGAGGATGAGCACGATACCCTATGGTTTGAAGACCGTGTTTATGTGCCCAATGACCCGGAGATCAGGAAGTTGATTCTGCAAGAGGCACACGATTCACCATATTCGATTCACCCAGGAAATACCAAGATGTATTTGGATTTGAAAGATATTTTCTGGTGGACCGGAATGAAGAAGGATATTGTGGAGTATGTAGCAATTTGTGATGTATGTCAGAGAGTAAAGGCAGAGCATCAGAAGGCAGCAGGATTGTTACAACCATTGCCGATACCCGAATGGAAGTGGGATAAGTTAGGCATGGATTTTATCACGGGATTGCCCAGGACTCGTTCAGGCTATGACTCGATTTGGGTTGTAGTTGATCGATTGACGAAAGTAGCTCATTTCATCCCAGTAAAGACCACGTACACCAGTGCTAAGTTGGCAAAGATATACATGACCAGGATCATATGTTTGCATGGAGTTCCAAGGAGTATCGTATCAGATAGAGGAACCCAGTTTACCTCAAAGTTCTGGAAGCAGTTGCACGAAACTTTGGGTACCAGGCTAGAATTCAGTACAGCTTTTCATCCACAGACAGATGGACAAACCGAGAGAGTCAATCAGATTTTGGAGGATATGCTGAGAGCTTGTGCGCTAGATTACGGATCTAGTTGGGACGACAATTTGCCATATGCAGAGTTCTCTTACAACAACAGTTACCAAACCAGTTTAAAGATGGCCCCTTTCGAAGCCTTGTACGGAAGGAGGTGCAGGACACCGTTGTCGTGGGACGAAGTTGGAGACCGCCAGTTGTTTGGACCTGACTTGATTAAAGAGTCTGAACAGAAGGTGAAGTTGATTCGCGATAGGCTCAAGGTAGCCCGGTCCAAACAGAAAAGTTATGCAGATTCTAAACGCAAGGAGACAGTTTACGAAGTCGGAGATAGAGCTTATCTTCGAGTATCTCCACTTCGGGGAACAAAGCATTTTGGAGTTAAAGGGAAGTTAGCACCACGATTTGTAGGACCATATCGAGTTTTGGAGCGTATGGGAGAAGTGGCCTACAAGTTGGAATTGCCCGAAGGATTGTCAGGAGTTCATGATGTGTTCCACGTTTCTCAGTTAAAGAAGTGCCACGCGGAGATGGCTGGCATACCTTTGAGAGACACAGTGCCATTGGAAACTATTCAGTTGGATAACGATTTGACCTACGAGGAGAAACTAATTAAGATCCTTGAGTTTGCCAGCTGAGTTACTCGCAGCAAGGTTATCAAGTTTTGCAAGGTTCAGTGGAGCCACCACACAGAGGATGAAGCCACCTGGGAACGAGAAGAAGAATTGCTCAAGGACCACCCTCACATATTTCCTAGCCAACCCGAATCTCGAGGGCGAGATTCATCTTAAGGGGGGTAGGTTTGTAACATCCCAAATTTTCAATTTGGAATGTTATACATTAGATCATCATTGCATACCATATTTTATTTTGCTTTTGGTTGATCCTAGAAATTCTACGCAACTCAAGGACCCACGGAGAGAGTTGGGGATTTCGTTATTTTCATATTTGAGTTTTCTCAAATTTTGAGAATAGGATCATTTGATTTTATTTATTTTATCATCAATTATTTCTATTACAAAAATATGAGAGAGGGAATAAAATGACTTTCCCAAAATAAATAAATATTGAGGATCAAATAATAAAATCAAATGAGTTTTTATTTCGGAGTTTTTCGGTGTTTTATTTGAATTTAGGAAAAATGTGCGTTTTTCAAAGTTGCATTTAGGTCCCAAGTAAATGTTCACCTTGTGATGCTTGATTTTAGAAGCCCGTGAAAATTTATTTCGGAATTTTTGGAGTCCGTTTAGTATTTATTTTTACTTTTCTTCTGCGCGTAAAAAAAACGAACCGACCTACGGGCCGTGTCCGACTAGGACTCCGGCCCACCAGGGCTTTATAAGCCGGGGCAGCCCACCCGGGGCAAACCCTAGCCCGCCGCCGCCGCCGCCTCAGCCCCGCACCCGCGTGCCGCCGCCCGCCGCCCGCCGCCGCGCCGTCGCCGGAGCCGCCGCCGCCTCGCCCGCACGCCGCCCGAGGTTCGCCTCACCTCGTAATCCGCGCCGTTGGTTTTTCTTTAAAAAAAATTGTTCGGTTTTTCCGTTGGATTTTCCGCTGGTTTTTTTTCTAGTTTTGGTTTTTTAAAATAGATCGGTTTTTCCGGTTTATTTAATTTAGCGAGCGTTCGTCGTTTTTCTTTTTCTCGGATTAAATCCGCGATTTTTCTGATCGCGATTCCTGATCCGATTTTCGTCTTAGTATAACTTTTGCTCATTTATCGGAATCAGGCGATTCAAGCGCCTGGAGTTTCATCTCGAAACCCTCTATCCGTTTAACCAACTTAAACAAGATTTTGCTACTATAAAATTTGCCCTAGATCCAGATTAGTAGAACGAAGTTGTTTTCTTTCGTCGTTTGACTTTCGTTGCTTCGTTCGATTTGATTCTTTTTGCCAACCGGAGTTCTTAAGTTGAACCTTCTGGTTAGATCTCTTATTTGAGTTTTACCCGTGCATTAGATGAGTACTTATTGCATGATTGTTTGTTTGTCTACGATAGAATACCCGGAGTGCGCCGCCTGTTACTTCGAATCTCTAGGTTTCGCGGATCATCAGCAAGGCAAGTAACACTTTGATCATATTTTCCCTACTACCCAATTTTATTGCATTAGATCAATCCTCACACATTGCATGATTAGGATCTAATTAAATTGTGGGATGGGAAGTAGTTGAGGTAGTACCTATTACATGTTTATTATCAAACCTTTGGGAGTTACTTCTACGTTTGCTTATTATGCCATGCTATGCTAGTAGACGTGGATTGGGTGAGTGATATCCATGACAAATGTGAGTTTGTTAATTAATGGTTTATCTAAGGTGGCAACTTAAACACACATCTGGGTGGATTGAGGCACCTGGGTATTCCAGGACTTGCCTGTTTTCTTTTGGACCGCCACCCAGGCTCAAAGGGATCATGAGACTATTCATACTAGAAACTTCCGTGTGCAGCCACAAGCTATTATGGGCTCTAGCATAGTTGACTAAGTCGTGCGAACTCTTACAGTGGTAGACTAGTAGATGTAGGGGATGTACGTGGTACGATCTACCCGATCATAAGGTGCTAGCGCTTCTGGAAGACTATGTCTCGGTCATCCGTCTTCTCAAACACCCTGTAGTGCGAGAAACCCAACGGAGGCGATCGAGTCTTGTGGGGAAAAGTGCGCAAACCTCTGCAGAGTGTAATAAACTAATCATGATTAGCCGTGTCCCCGGTTATGGACATCTTGAGTATCTAGTACCTGGATTATCATGTGAATCTCAACTTGTTACTCTAAACTAATTTTGTTGGGTTGTGTTTAATGATGATGTTTAATTGGGATTGAGAATGCGGTCAACCATTCTCAATGTTTAACAACTACCATGATAGTTAAATAAATTTATTCCTTTGCAGTAGGGAAAAACTGGCTTTACGCAAAAACAGTAACCATAGAGCTTTCCACCAGCCAAATATGCATATAGTATAGCTGTTTCATTCCATTGCTCTCTATGTGTTATCTTGCCAGCATATTCCATGTGCTAACCCGTTTTCGGGCTGCAACGTTAATGTTGCAGACTTTTCAGACAATGATTAAGGAGTTTTAGGTCGTGGTTCTATACTCGGTGATGCCGTTGGAGTTGATGGACTCACTTATCTTCCAAGCCTTCCGCTGTTATCGTTATTAGATGGCCTTAAGCCATATTTATTGTAATAAGTTCTCTTATGAGACACTCGATGTAATAAGTGTGTGATTGCTACTCTGCTATAAATCCTCCGAGTACTGTGTGGTGTCAGCATTACTGATCCATGGATGACACCGGAGCACAGAGATCAAACTGTTTGAGGTCTGGTCGCTACAAAAGTCAACATACCAAGTACCCATCACAATCCCTATCTCTCGCATTACATTATTTGCCATTTACCTCTCGTTTTCCTCTCCCCCACTTCACCCTTGCCATTTTATTTGCCCTCTCTCTATCCTCCCTCTCTATTTGCCTCTTTTGCCCGTTTGCTTTTGTTTGCTCGTGTGTTGGATTGCTTGTTTGTCGCGATGGCTCAAGATACTACCAAATTGTGTGACTTCACCAATACCAATAATAATGATTTCCTTACCACTCTGATTGCTCCTCTTGGCAATACTGAATCTTGTGAAATCAATACTGCTTTGTTGAATCTTGTTATGAAAGATCAATTCGCCGGCCTTCCTAGTGAAGATGCCGCTACTCATCTGAATAGCTTCATTGATTTATGTAATATGCAAAAGAAAAAAGACGTCGATAATGATGTCATTAAATTGAAGCTATTTCCTTTTTCGCTTAGAGATCGTGCTAAAGCTTGGTTTTTGTCTTTTCCTAAAAATAGTATTGATTCTTGGAACAACTGCAAAGATGCTTTTATCTCTAAGTATTTCCCTCCCGCTAAGATCATCTCTCTTAGAAACGATATTATGAACTTTAAGCAACTTGATCATGAACATGTGGCACAATCTTGGGAGAGAATTAAATTAATGATACGTAATTGCCCTACTCATGGTTTGAATTTGTGGATGATTATACAAAAAATTTATGCCGGATTGAATTTTGCTTCTAGAAATCTTTTACATTCGGCTGCGGGAGGCACTTTTATGGAAATCACTTTAGGAGATACTACTAAACTCCTGGATAATATTATGGTTAATTATTCTCAATGGCATACTGAAAGATCTTCGAATAAAAAAGTGCATGTGATAGAAGAAATCAATGTTTTGAGTGGAAAGATGGATGAACTTATGAAATTATTTGCTACTAAGAGTGTTTCTTCTGATCCTAATGATATGCCTTTGTCTACTTTGATTGAGAATAACAATGAATCTATGGATGTGAATTTTGTTTGTAGGAATAATTTTGGTAACAACGCTTATAGAGGGAATTTTAATCCTAGGCCATATCCTAGTAATCCTTCTAATAATTATGGGAATTCCTACAACAACTCTTACGGAAATTATAATAAGATGCCCTCTGAATTTGAGAATAGTGTTAAATAGTTTATGAATTCACAAAAGAATTTTAATGATTTGCTTGAAGATAAATTGCTTAATGTTGATGATTTGGCTAGGAACGTTGATAGAATTTCTCTTGAGGTTGATTCTTTAAAGCTTAGATCTATTCCTCCTAAGCATGATATCAATGAGTCTCTCAAAGCCATGAGAATTTCCATTAATGAGTGCAAGGAAAGAACCGCTAGGATGCGTGCTTCCAAAGATGCCTTTATTAAAGCATGTTCTTCCTATGAAAATCAAGATGAAGATCTAAAAGTTATTGATGTATCTCCTATTAAATCTTTGTTTTGCAATATGAATCTTGATGAAACTGAATATGATCTTCCTTTACCTAGAAGGCGTTCTAAAAATTCGGAGTATTTAGATCTTTATGATGAAATTGATGAAAGTGGGATTGAAAGAAATAAAAATCTAGATGTTGCTAAACCCACTATATTGGATTTCAAGGAATTTGATTATGAAAGTTGCTATTTAATTGATTGTATTTCCTTGTTGCAATCCGTGCTAAATTCTCCACGTGCTTATAGTCAAAAGAAAGCCTTCACCAAACATATTGTTGATGCCTTGATGCAATCTTATGAAGAAAAACTTGAGTTGAAAGTTTCTATCCCTAGAAAACTCTATGATGAGTGGGAACCAACTATTAAAATTAAAATTAGAGATCATGAGTTTTATGCTTTTTGTGATTTGGGTGCTAGTGTTTCCACTATCCCCAAAACTTTGTGTGATTTGCTAGATTTCCGCGATTTTGATGATTGCTCTCTAAACTTGCATCTTGCGGATTCTACTATTAAGAAACCTATGGTAAGGATAAATGATGTTCTTATTGTTACAAATAGAAATTATGTGCCCGTAGATTTCATTGTTCTTGATATAGATTGCAATCCTTCTTGCCCTATTATTCTTGGTAGACCTTTCCTTAGAACGGTTGGTGCGATTATTGATATGAAGGAAGGGAATATTAGATTTCAATTTCCATCAAAAAAGGTCATGGAACACTTTCCAAGAAAGAAAATAAAATTTCCATATGAAACTATCATGAGATCCACTTATGGATTGCCTACCAAAGATGGCAATACCTAGATCTATCCTCGCTTTTATGCCTAGCTAGGGGCGTTAAACGATAGCGCTTGTTGGGAGGCAACCCAATTTTATTTTTATTCCTTGCTTTTTGCTCCTGTTTAGTAATAAATAAATTATTTAGCCTCTGTTATGGTTGTGTTTTTTTGTGTTTAATTAGTGTTTGTGCCAAGTAGAACCGTTGGGAAGACTTGGGGAAAGTCTTGTTGAACTTGCTGTAAAAAACAGAAACTTTAGCGCTCACGAGAACTGCTGTCATTTTTATTTGGAGAGTGCTATTTAGTTAATTCTTTTTGAAGATGATTAATAGATAAATTCCTCACTTCCAGCAAGTTATTTTAGAATTTTTGTGGTTCCAGATCTTGCGCTAGCTACAGATTACTACAGACTGTTCTGTTTTTGACAGATTCTGTTTTTCGTGTGTTGTTTGCTTATTTTGATGAATGTATGGTTAGTAAAATAGTTTATAATCCATAGAGAAGTTGGAATACAGTTGGTTTAACACCAATATAAATAAATAATGAGTTCATTATAGTACCTTGAAGTGGTCTTTTGTTTTCTTTCGCTAACGGAGCTCACGAGTTTTCTACTTTAAGTTTTGTGTTGTGAAGTTTTCAAGTTTTGGGTGAATTCTTGTGATGGATTATGGAACAAGGAGTGGAAAGATCCTAAGCTTGGGGATGCCCATGGCACCCCCAAGATAATCCAAGGACACCAAAAAGTCAGAGCTTGGGGATGCCCCGGAAGGCATCCCCTCTTTCGTCCACTTCCATCGGTAATTTACTTGGAGCTATATTTTTATTCACCAACATGATATGTGTTTTGCTTGGAGCGTCTTGTATTATTTGTGTCTTTGTGTTTTAGTGTGCCACAATCATCCTTGCTGTACACACCTTTTGAGAGAGCCATACATGAATTAGAATTTGATATAATACTCTATGTGCTTCACTTATATCTTTTGAGCTATGTAGTTTTGTTCTATGTGCTTCACTTATATCTTTTGAGCATTATAATTTTGCTCTATGTGCTTAACTTATATCTTTTGAGCATTATAATTTTTCTCTGTGTGCTTCACTTATATCTTTTGAGCTATGTAATTTTTCTCTATGTGCTTCACTTATATCTTTTAGTGTTATAATTTTGCTCTATGTGCTTCACTTAGATCTTTTAGAGCACGGTGGTGGATTTGTTTTAAAGAAACTATTGATCTCTCATGCTTCACTTAAATTATTTTGAGAGTCTTAATAGCATGGTAACTTGCTTAATAATAATATGCTTGGTATTCAAGATTTGTGAAACTTTCTTTTGAGTGTGTTGAATACTAAGAAAAGATTGAAACATGATAATTGTTTTGAGATATGGAGGTGATAATATTAAAGTCATGCTAGTTGAGTAGTTGTGAATTTATAGAATACTTGTGTTAAAGTTTGTGATTCCCGTAGCATGCACGTATGGTGAACCGTTATGTGATGAAGTCGGAGCATGATTTATTTATGGATTGTCTTCCTTATGAGTGGCGGTCGGGGACGAGCGATGGTCTTTTCCTACCAATCTATCCCCCTAGGAGCATGCGCGTAATACTTTGCTTTGATAACTTCTAGATTTTTGCAATAAGTATATGAGTTCTTTATGACTAATGTTGAGTCCATGGATTATATGCACTTTTTCCCATCCTTCCACCTTTGCTAGCCTCTCTAATACCGCGCACCCTTCGCCGGTATCATACACCTACCATATACCTTCCTCAAAACAGCCACCATACCTACCTATTATGGCATTTCCATAGCCATTCCGAGATATATTTCCATGCAACTTTCCACCGTTCCATTTATTGTGACACACTCCATCATTGTCATATTGCATATCCCGGTACACCGCCGGAGGCATTCATATAGAGTCATATTTTGTTCTAAGTATCGAGTTGTAATTGTTGAGTTGTAAGAAAAATAAATGTGTGATGATCATCATTATTAGAGCATTGTCCCAGTGAAGAAAGGATGATGGGGACTATGATTCCCCCACAAGTCGGGATGAGACTCCGGATGAAAAATAAATAAAAGAGGCCAAAGAAGCCCCCAAAAAAAGGAGAAAGAAAAGAGGCCATAAAAAAGGCCCAAATAAAAAAATGAGAGAAAAAGAGAGAAGGGACAATGTTACTATCCTTTTACCACACTTGTGCTTCAAAGTAGCACCATGATCTTCATAGTAGAGAGTCTCTCATGTTATCACTTTCATATACTAGTGGGAATTTTACATTATAGAACTTGGCTTGTATATTCCAATGATGGGCTTCCTCAAAATGCCCTAGGTCTTCGTGAGCAAGCAAGTTGGATGCACACCCACTTAGTTTCTTTTGATGAGCTTTCATATACTTATAGCTCTAGTGCATCCGTTGCATGGCAATCCCTACTCACTCACATTGATATCTATTGATGGGCATCTCCATAGCCTGTTGATACGCCTAGTTGATGTGAGACTATCTTCCCCTCTTTTTGTCTTCTCCACAACCACCATTCTATTCCACCTATAGTGCTATATCCATGGCTCATGCTCATGTATTGCATGAAGATTGAAAAAGTTAGAGTATGAAACAATTTCTTGGCTTGTCATCGGGGTTGTGCATGATTTAAATACTTTGTGTGGTGAAGATAGAGCATAGTCAGACTATATGATTTTGTAGGGATAACTTTCTTTAGCCATGTTATTTTGAGAAGACATAATTGCTTTGTTAGTATGCTTGAAGTATTATTTTTTTATGTCAATATAAACCTTTGTATTGAATCTTTCGAATCTGAATATTTATATCACAATTAAGAAGATTTGCATTGAAATTATGCCAAGTAGCACTCCGCATCAAAAATTCTCTTTTTATCATTTACCTACTCGAGGACGAGCAGGAATTAAGCTTGGGGATGCCTGATACGTCTCCAACGTATCTATAATTTTTGATTGCTCCATGCTATATTATCTACTGTTTTGGACTATATTGGGCTTTATTTTCCACTTTTTTGGGACTAACCTATTAACCGGAGGCCCAGCCCAGAATTGTCGTTTTTGCCTATTTCAGTATTTCGGAGAAACAGAATATCAAACGGAGTCCAAATGGGATAAAACCTTTGGGAACGTGATTTTCTCACCGAACGTGATCCAGGAGACTTGGACCCTACTCCAAGGAGTCAAAGAGGGCGCGCCCCCCTATCTCGTGGGCCCCTCGGTGCTCCACCGACGTACTCCTTCCTCCTATATATACCTACGTACCCCCAAACGAACAGATACAGAGCCAAAAACCTAATTCCACCGCCGCAACTTTCTGTATCCACGAGATCCCATCTTGGGGCCTGTTCCGGAGCTCCGCCAGAGAGGGCCATTATCACGGAGGGCTTCTACATCATCATAGCTTCTCCGATGAAGTGTGAGTAGTTTACCTCAGACCTTCGGGTCCATAGTTAGTAGCTAGATGGCTTCTTCTCTCTTTTTGGATCTCAATACAAAGTTCTCTCCCTCTCTCGTGGAGATCTATTCGATGTAATCTTCTTCTTTTTGCGGTGTGTTTGTTGAGATCGATGAATTGTGGGTTTATGATCAAGTCTATCTATGAATAATATTTGAATCTTCTCTGAATTCTTTTATGTATGATTGGTTATCTTTGCAAGTCTCTTCGAATTATTCGTTTGGTTTGGCCAACTAGATTGGTAGTTCTTGCCATGGGAGAAGTGCTTAGCTTTGGGTTTGATCTTGCGGTGTCCTTTCCCAGTAACAGAAGGGGCAGTAAGGCACGTATTGCATCATTGCCATCGAGGATAACAAGATGGAGTTTATTTCATATTGCATGAATTTATCTCTCTACATCATGTCATCTTGCTTAAAGTGTTACTCTGTTTTTAACTTAATACTCTAGATGCATGATGGATAGCGGTCGATGAGTGGAGTAATAGTAGTAGATGCAGAATTGTTTCGGTCTACTTGTCACGGACGTGATGCCTATATACATGATCATGCCTAGATATTTTCATAACTATGCTCAATTCTGTCAATTGCTCAACAGTAATTTGTTCACCCACCGTAGAATACTTATGCTCTTGAGAGAAGCCACTAGTGAAACCTATGGCCCCCGGGTCTATTCTCATCATATTAATCTCCATCACTTTAATCTTGCTTTCCTCTTTACTTTGCCTTCTACTTTTCACTTTACATCTCTATACCAAAAATACCAAAAATATTATATCTATCAGATCTCACTCTCGTAAGTGACCGTGAAGGGATTGACAACCCCTAATCGCGTTGGTTCCGAGTAGCTATCGTTTTGTGCAGGTACAAGGGACTTGAGTGTGGCCTCCTAC
Organism: Triticum urartu; assembly: GCF_003073215.2. NCBI lineage: Eukaryota > Viridiplantae > Streptophyta > Magnoliopsida > Poales > Poaceae > Triticum > Triticum urartu. The sequence continues at coordinate 512,388,280 of NC_053022.1, read as the reverse complement.
TGGATTGATACCTTGGTTCTCAAAAACTGAGGGAAATACTTACGCTACTCTGATGCATCATCCCTTCCTCTTCGGGGAAATCCAACGCAAGCTCAAGAGGTAGCACTATCCCCTAGAGCACAAGGGGTATCGGTGTTTTGACCTTGCGACTCGACGTGTTGTCGTATCATGTCACGTTATTTTTTATGAGTCCATCTTTCCATACACACCACCCACACCGTGGCCACACACCACCCACACCACGGCCACACACCACCACGTCCACATCCGATCCCATGCAGCCGATCCTGCCCATCTCCGATCACTTGGATCGCCCGCCCCGCCCGTCGCTGTCGCCTCCACACCCTTCGTCCGGACCCCACCTCCCCATTACGCCGACCGATTCCACGCGTACCTCCCCCAACGGCTCGCCCACCTCCAGCCCCGTATCCTCCTCGACTGCAGCGCCCACTTCCACCGGCTCCCCCCAATCCAGCTCGCTCCCACGCCCTACGCTAACAACCTTGGACCCACCTGCCGTTGCATCCACCTCGTGAGCCGTCCATGTCGGCTCTGCCTCTCCCACAGCCCGGTCCACCGAATCCACCTCGCAGTCCGAGCCATCCACTCCCAGTCCGCCACGTCTACCTCGCCATGCACTACCGATCGAGCCCCCACGTAACTCTCACAAAATGTCCACTCGCGCCAAAAGTGGCTGCTGTATGCCTTGCCGTTTATTTCTTGCCACCACTACACCTCCTCTCTCCCCTATTCTGGCCACCTGCAAATCTGCACTCAAGGACCCTAATTGGCAACAGGCGATGCGTGATGAATATTTTGCTTTAATGAATAACTCCACTTGGTCTTTGGTGCCTAAGCCTGCAGGTGTGAACGTGGTGACTGGCAAATGGATTTATCGCCATAATTTCAATGTGGATGACTCTCTTGCTCGGTACAAGGCGGTCTGTGGCTTCACTCAACAAGAAGGTGTCGACTATAATGAGACATTCAGCCAAGTGGTCAAGCCATCTACGATCCGTGTTGTTCTCAGTCTTGCCACGTCTCAGTCATGGCCCATCCACCAACTTGATGTGAAGAATGCATTCCTCCATGATGAGCTCAATGAAACCGTGTATTGTGCCCAGCCCGCTGGCTTCGTCGACCCGGCCCGTCCGGATCATGTATGCTTGCTCCACAAGTCTCTCTACGGCCTTAAACAGGCCCCACGCCAGTGGTTTCTCCGGTTCAAGCAGTACCTGCTCTCCCTCGGCTTCTCTGCCTCCCGGAGTTATTCTTCCCTCTACATTCTCCATCGAGGTACATCCATTACCTATCTCCTTGTGTATGTTGACGATATTATTCTTACCGCCAACTCCCCCCACACACTCAACACCATCATCGCTTCCCTTAACTCTGAATTCTCCATGAGTGACTTGGGTGACCTTCATCATTTCTTGGGCATAAATGTCACCTCCAACACATTCGGCCTCTTTCTTTGCCAACAACAATATGCTCTGGAGATTCTTGACCGCGCTAAGATGCTCAACTGCAAGCCCGTTTCCACACCTATTGACACTTGCTCAAAACTCTCCTCCACAGACGGCCACCCTCTCTCTAATCCCACACACTACCGGAGTCTTGTTGGTGCGCTCCAATATCTTACCCTAACTCGGCCCGACATCTCCTACGCCGTTCAGCAGGTATGCTTGTTCATGCATGAGCCCCAGGACAGCCACATGCAGTTGATCAAGCACATACTTCGGTACTTGAAGGGTACTGACGGTGTCCTGGACTAGGGGTACTCACCACGTCATCTCCCGATCTGTTAGATTGGGCCGAGGACCCCCATGGCCGTATACTCATGGGTCAGTTCGGACAGCTGTCGCATACAAGGAAGATTCCACAAGACTTGACGATCAAGACAAGGACTTCTCCCCACCGGCATATTCGGCTAGGACTCTTGTTATCCTAGGCCTCTGGTGTATTATATAAATCGAGGCCAGGCTAGTCGATAGATCATATACAACAACAATCATACCATAGGCTGGCTTCTAGGGTTTAGCCTCTACGATCTCGTGGTAGATCAACTCTTGTAATACTCATATCATCAATATCAATCAAGCAGGACGTAGGGTTTTACCTTCATCAAGAGGGCCCGAACCTAGGTAAAACATCATGTCCCTTGCCTCTTGTTACCATCCGCCTTAGACGCACAGTTCGGGACCCCCTACCCGAGATCCACCGGTTTTGACACCAACATTGGTGTTTTCATTGAGAGTTCCGCTGTGTGTTCGGCAAAAGGTTGATGGCTCGTCTACAGATCAACTGCGACTTCAGCATCTTCGTCACCAGCTCGACTGGTCACCTTGGTTTGACCAAGGACTGCGCCCTACCTCCGATCGTCATGTTTGGATGAGGGCATTTATAAATATCAACTCCGATCTCTATCAAGATCATGGAGGAATCATCCAGGGAGCCCGGGGGCTCAACGTCAACATTGCCCTCGGGCGACCGTGCTGTTTTTCTGGACAGCAAACTTGTGTCCTCCGCCACCGCCTCCTCAAGTGTCTTTTTGACGATCGCTTTGGTGTAATTGTGTGAAATTGAGTCTACAACAACCCTGAAAAATTTCGTCGAGTTCCGATGAAGGAATCTCTGGAAATCCACGATATACCGGAGCCCTGTCAAATATGGATGAGTTTAGGGCGTGGTGTCCAGCTTCTAGCTCGGACGTCCTTTGGAAGATCCAACCATTGATCGACTGTGGAATTCCTATATCTACCACCTCTCAAAATTTCAGCTTGATCCGACCGTCCAAACTCCGGGAACCTTCCGATTAGTGCATCACTTTTCGGATCTGTTTTCTGCGCGAAAACGAATCCGAGCCAAGTTCGTCTTTTTTATGAACGGGATTTCGGACATCCCTTTTGAAGGAAGTTTTGTATGGGGTATTGTGTTTTGTTCCCGAACACATCCCACTAGCTTTAAGATCTTTGGAACAATGATCTTCAACATCATGCTGGTGTCAAACCAGTCCGGCAATATTGCTCCACGGCTGCCGACCTACGCTAGACACGTCGTCACTTTGTTGAGCCGAGCTCAGCTTCTTCGGATCATCATCTCGGCAAGCCGAACAAGAGTCCGGCATCGCGAAGGATAAATCATCACCAACATCGCCGCCCCACGGATTACACGGAGCGGGCATACCGGCATCGCCGCACGGTCACTTCATCAAGCCGGCATCGACCACGTCACGACCTGCATCAGCAGGGCCGCACTGTTGCTTTTTCAAACTGGTGTCCATGATGCCGACCTACTTCGACTCATCGGCTGACATCGAGGCTTCAACATCTCGGTTGGACCAGGGGCTTCGTCATCCCTTCATCAACCTACTCCGGAGACTTCGGCGTCACTAGGCGACCAGCTCCGTCACGTTAGCTGGACCGAGGGCTTTGCCTCGGCGAGCCAACCTTTGCCAGCATCGCCCTGTCGTCGCTTTATCGCCCATCAGGCAATGGGTGTGCGGATCGAGTCCCAATTTTGGGAATCACCTTTCTTCGGATCGCTACAATAAATAAACCAGCTGCTATTAATCCTAGTATTTTTTTTGTTTGGGTTCATTCTTCCCAAGAAATTATTACTCTGGTTTGTCCACCATATGTACACAGGTCTATCAAATGGTGGCCGCATTAACGACAGTCGCATGGTGGTTCGGTCAGTTTCCATACATGGTCCGGCGAACGCCGCATCCGGAACTCGGACCGACTTGTGAATTCAGGCTTTGCCGCGCCTTTACCGCATCACGCCGACGCCCTGCATCAACATGGACTTCGGCGCCAGGCCATATTTCTTTTGTTACTCACTTTGCATAAATTATTTATTATGCAACGATTTTTTTATTATCATTATTACTATTATCTCCGGTTTGCACTATTTTTGTGCACAGGAAAATGATCCGAGGACTTCGGCGTCACTCTGTCGGTCTGCATTGACCGTGCTATGTCACCACTTCGGCGTGTCGAGCTCTCTGCTCCGCCACCTTGGGGCCGGCTTGGGGGATGGAACCTTGTCCCGCATCAAGCTCGGACCGCGTCATCAATACCGAACACATTAACCAGCTAAGTTGCTTTCATGCTCAAAGCTTTAATTTCTAACTAGTGTTCGGTTCGACCAAGCATTATACTTTTTTGGAAAAAAAGTTGCTTGTAAAAAATTTCCTTGTCCAAACTTTGTTTGTGACGCATAAATTCAAATACCCAATTCATTTGGGGGCTTCCTTCATGAAGCTTTTCCTCTTGCATATGATTATACTTGTACGGCTTTGTTCCTTGTTTGTGTATTACGCCACAATATGTACCATATTGACTTAAGCGATTTGCAAGCTGGGTTGCCTCGCTCCTGTGTTTACCCCTACGTTCCTGATTGTTCGGCTAGGGAGTAAAGGGAGCACCTCTGCGATTGTCACGATCGGGTCATCCGAGCCAGACCTCAGACTGGGTGAAGCCGAAAGCTAGCACTCTTATAGTTTTCAATGATGGTCGGCACACAACGAAACTCATGAGTACAAAAAATCTATTGCACAAGTCTCATAATAACAATGAGCACCGAAGAAAGGTATTGGTGGGGGTACTATTTTCTTCGAAGATGCTTCTTACACTTCACGGTAATATAGCATAACTTCCCTGAGCGCGCTTTGTCTATTACAGCCTTATGGTCTGATTGCCTGGTTATTGGAAACACCGTCGATATTCTCGACAGATGGAGTACGTAACACTTTTCGGTCCTTGAACGAAGAGGGAGAAGCCGACGGTCGGTTAAGACGCGTTTAAAGTTCGGTTGAACATAGATATGATATAAGTACTTCGGTACATGCAATCATTCTTTTACCCAAGTCACTTGGGGGCTCTTAAATTTATATGAGCCATTCTTATTCTTAGTCGTTGCAAAGTTTTATTATTATTATTATTATCTATCACTCCTTTTTTCGACACGAGCGTGTGGTCACTAGCCGGGGAGCCTACTTTCTCTCTCAAAGCCGCTACAGTTTAGTTTGCTAAACTGGCCTAATGAGAAGTACTCCGCCCTCGGGATAGGAGGTTGAAGCCGTAGGCTGACCCGCTTGAAGTCTTGAGATAAGATGTATCATGTTAAAGCACGACAGAAGCACTTCTTTTTCTAAGGCCAATTTTCGGATTGGCACCGAACACTTGATCTTGTTCGGACGTCAAGTTTTTACTGACGTTTTTTGGTTTTCCAAGCTTATGGCACTTTTAAACTATTTGTGTGTTTTCAGCACAAGTCTCGCAGTGCAACGCCGGACACCTTTAGAGATTCAGCAAAAACATTCTCGGATATTGCTATATATGCATCGGTTTCGAATTGTGTCTTCGGTCAATAGTTGGGTTGGCCAGCTCCTGCGCTTGCCTCCTACGTTCCGCTTTGTTCGGCTAGGTGTGCAAAGGGAGAACCACTGCGATTGTGCTTCCAGCTCACGTGGTTAAGCACCTCAGTGGAGAAAGCCGAAAACTGACTGTCACAACAAGCGTAAACTGGTCAGCGATCCGATGACGGTGTTAAATGACGGGCCATTCATAACAATGGCCGAAGTGTTTACGGCTTGACCTCAACTGTCGCCGAACACTACCGGGGGCTATTAACTGGCCTCCCAAACTAAATCCTCGATATTTTGCTCTTACATTGGAGCTGAGGTTTCATGATCATGCTTAGCATGACAACCCAAAGAAAGGAACCGATAGCGGGACTATTTTCTTTGGAAGACATTTCTTCTGTTAAACAGTAATATAACATATTTATCTGCGTACCTTTGTTTATTAAACCGTATGGCCAGATTGCCTTGTTTATCTTAAATATTTGCCCTCATAAAGGCTTTATAAAGTAAGACAAACACTCCTCGGCTATTGGCCGAGGAGGTGGAAGCCGATGGTCGGTCAACAAAGTTTTGTACAATGCGGATCCGAGCATTAAATGACGTAAAGTACTTGGATACATAGAGTCATTACACATAATTTGTGATTTTACTATGGATATCAATCCTTAATTCGGCCACACGTGCCCGCATTAAGGCTCGGGGGCTACTGGGCTTCGGGCTTATTATTTACAAATATTAAAGGGGCACATCGATCCCCTGATCTGGTGTTGCCACCCGACCAGTGTCTCGGGGGCTACTACATTGCCTGTCCAATGCAGAAAATTTTATGTGCAATATAGTTTCCGAGGAGATTTTGATCCTCGGGTTGGTCGGCCGCACCCAACCTGAGTCTCGAGGACTGAGCACGCCGCTTTTCGTGTCCCGAAGTATTCTGCCGAGCTAGGACTTGATCCTCAGGCCGATTTTGCAAATCAACCTGAGTCTCAGCGGCTACTGGGATCAGCGGTCTTACGTCATCCTTCAGGTGCATCTCGGGTTTTAGATTAATACCCACCTTGAGGGCTACTGGCTATATATCTCGGCAGAGAATAAATTGCACCAATAAAAAATATTGACAAAAATCGGCCCACATTCGGGGTGGTGCACCACCTCGGAAGCAGTCCGGCATAAAGCCCGGGCGCTAGTGGTTGGCTCCATAGAGGGCATTTCCGGCATTAAGCTCGGCTAAACTCCTTCAAACTTCTTTGAACCAAGGTGATTTACGACACCTCGGATACAGTCCGGCGTTGGAGCTCGGATACATAGTCCGGCATTGGAGCTCGGATACATTCCGGCGTTAGAGCTCAGAAGCGGTCCGACGTTGGTGCTCGGCTACAAAAGATACCTCGAATGCAGTCCGGCGTTGGAGCTCGGACGCAAGAGGACGCTGCCGCCCGGGAACAATTTCAAACCCGAGGTGTGGCATAAAAATAACAAGGCATTGATAAAGGCCGGAAACTTACAGGGGCTCCTCGGATACCCGACATGTAAACTCGTCGAATGCATTTCGGCGATCCTCAAGATCGAAGATGAGAAGATTTGTTGAACCAGTTTTCAAGACCGACAACCGAAGATGAAGAACAGTTCGGAAGAATCGAAGAGCGTCTCTAACTTGAAGACCGGTTCAGGGGGCTACTGACGGTGTCCTGGACTAGGGGGTACTCACCACGTCATCTCCCGATCTGTTAGATTGGGCCGAGGACCCCCATGGTCGTATACTCATGGGCCAGTTCGGACAGCTACCGCATACAAGGAAGATTCCACAAGACTTGGCGATCAAGACAAGGACTTCTCCCCACCGGCATATTCGGCTAGGACTCTTGTTATCCTAGGCCTCTGGTGTATTATATAAACCGAGGTCAGGCTAGTCGATAGATCATATACAACAACAATCATACCATAGGCTAGCTTCTAGGGTTTAGCCTCTACGATCTTGTGGTAGATCAACTCTTGTAATACTCATATCATCAATATCAATCAAGCAGGACGTAGGGTTTTACCTCCATCAAGAGGGCCCGAACCTGGGTAAAACATCGTGTCCCCTGCCTCTTGTTATCATCCGCCTTAGACGCACAGTTCGGGACCCCCTACCCGAGATCCGCCGGTTTTGACACCGACAGGTACCTCTCACTACGGGCTTCAGTTCTACAGATCCACTTCTCGTGATCTTGTGGCTTACACCGACGCAGATTGGGCTGGCTGCCCGGATACCCGCAAGTCCACGTCAGGGTTTTGTGTCTTCCTCGGCTCGAATTTGGTGTCATGGTCCTCCAAACGACAACCAACTGCTAGCCGTTCGAGCGCCAAAGCTGAATACCGCGGAGTTGCAAATTGTGTTACTGAGTCCTGCTGGCTCCGGCAACTTCTCCACGAGCTCAAGTGTCCTCCACGGCATGCCACTGTGGTATATTGCGACAATGTCAGTGCTTCATACCTCGCCAGCAATCCTGTTCAGCATCAGCGCACGAAGCACATTGAGATAGATCTGCACTTCGTCCGTGATCGTGTCGCTCTTGGTGACGCTCGCGTGTTGCATATACCATCCAGTTCTCAGTTTGCCGACCTCTTCACAAAGGGGCTGCCATCACAAGTGTATCATGAATTCAGATCCAGTCTGAACGTTCATCCAAATAGAGTTCCGGCTGAGGGAGAGTGTTAGACTAATTCTATGTATAGCAATGTACACCTGTGTATACCCTAGTTTGTAGGATCTGCAACAGCACGCCCTGGCCTGCGTGCCGATTCTTATGGGCTCTCTCTTGTATATGTTGTAACCTATAACCGATGCTAATCAGTCAATCAATCGAGAGTTAATCACTCCAACTTCCGAGGTCCAAATACTCTTCTCCAACAGATGAAGTAGATCACAAAAAAATACATATCTCCACCTCTAGGAGATGTAAAATACAATACCTGTCCACCTCCAGGAGATGTAAAACTGACGGCTGCGCGTCAACTGTCCAACCACTTTCATTTTTCTTCCACCGCACGCTGCCTACCGACCATCACCCGAGCCATGGCCGACTCCGACAAACCCGCCGCAGCCGCCGCTGGTCTGGCCCACCCCGCGGCGCCGCCGTAGCTGCTGATTTGAGTCCGTCCCGCAGCACTTCCGCCGACGCGCCACTCGCCCACCGCACCACGCCGCTGCCGCCCCGTTGCCAGATCCAGCCGCTCCACCACCCCTGCCGCCAGTTCCACCGTTGCTCTGCTGCCACCCGCCTTCAAATCGTCCGAATTGGCCGCTTCTTCACCGCCGCATGATTTGAGCCCCCCCCCTCCCCCGCCGTCGGTTCCGTTGTTGCTCTACCGCCGCCTGCCTCCAAATCGTCTGAATTAGCCACTTCTCCGCCCCCGAATCGCCGCCGCATGATTTGAGCTCCCCGACCGCCCTGCCGCCGTCAGATTCGAGCCGCACACCTACCTCCACACCGTCCTTGCTTTCCGCCGCCAGACCCGACCTTCTCGCGCCGCACGGTCGTCGCCCCGCCCCGCCGCGACCAATTCGCCGCTCGATTCGCGGCCGTGCCGCTGGCCATTCGAGCTCCCCCCGCCGCATTCGACCTCCCGGCTCTCGTCGCTCGGCCGCCGCTCGGTCCACCGGTGCTCCTCCCGTCTTTCGATGCTCGGCCACCGGCGCTCATGCAGACTAGTTGTACACATCCGTACGGCGGGCGGCCGGTTTTACATCTCCACTTTGCATCATCTGTTGGACTTGCTCTTTTACATCTCCAATATATACATCATCTACTCGAATTGCTCTTTTACATCTCCAATATATACATCATCTGCTCGACTTGCCTTTATATCTTCTGTTTTATATCTTCAAATTTGCATCTTTTATTGGATGCTCTTATTGTGTTTATCTTGTACGCATATACTCGCACGTGACTGCCTACCAACACACACCAACATCAACTTGCAGGCATGTTTGAACTTTGACTTGACCTGGTCGATCAGGACATGCATGTTTCTTTTTTCCAGTCCACTTTACCCGCCAACGATAAAAACTAACCACAATCCCGTGTACCTTTTCTGATTCTTTTTGAAAAGAAAAAACAGCGACCCAAGCCACACAAAATTTGAACTTGGCGCCTATGAACATCTACAAACATGCACCCATTTTGACTGGATTCGAACCCAAACATTTGACACTTCACATCTTTCACGGCCATCTAAGTTCAGACCTAAACATGCCGTCGGTCTCACAAACCGTTTCTCAATCCTACAGAGGCTATCTAAATTCTGGAACGAGACCCGACCACGGCCAGCAACAGCAACAGGGAAGAGAAGAAAGAACTACACAAATGGTGATCAATCCATCGTTGCCACTTGCCAACTCTCTTGTTGCATCAGATGGAATGATGACTCGAGCACCATGAATCGGAAGCCGAGGCCGTCATGTCGTCGGCGGCGCCGAGCAGCTCCTCGAGGTACTCCGCGCCAAGGTCCTCCAGCTCCATCACCACGCCCTCCGGCCGCCCACGGGCGGCCTTGGCTATTTTGCGGCACGGCGACGACGCCGTGGCCTTTCGGCTCCGCATGGAGTGCCGCCGCTTGAGCGCCAGCACGGGCGACACCCCGTGGGCGCGGCCGCGCACGTCTTCCCCCGCGCCCTCCAGCGAGCGGCGGACCTGGTCCGCGGGGAAGTTGAGGACGGCGGCGGCGCCGCGCATGGCGAAGGCCGCCTGGTCGTAGGCGAGCGCCGCCGCCTCCGGGCTCTCGAACGTGCCCAGCCACACCCTCACGCCGTTCCGCGTCGAGTCCCGGATCTCCGCCGCGTACTTGCCCCAAGGCCGCTTCCGCACGCCGCGGAACGCGCGCCCGGCGTCCACCCCGGCGTCGGTGGGCTCCTGCTTCAGCGGCGCCGCCGCTGTCCCGTGTGCGGAGCCGTCCTGGTGCTGGGAGAGCATGTTGCGCGGGAGCCTCTCGTCGGCGTCGTTAGTGTCGAACGGCGGCGGGGGCGGCGTGGCCGGGGCGTGGTGGCGGCAGCTGCTCCACGGCACGGAGTCGGCGGAGCCGGTGGAGGAGCCCGGCGAGTGGAGGGGAAATGCTGCTGCCGCCGCTGCTGCTCGGTGGTGCGTGGTCATGGCACGGCGCGCCAAGAAGTTGACGACGCCGGCGCTGAGCCGCGGCGACGTGGAAGAAGAAGGAGGAGAAGCCGCGCACGTGCCGCTTGGATCAGCCATGGAATGTTCTTTTGATGTCGAGTGGAAGCGCGCCTCCATGGTTTTATACCGGTGGCACCGTGGCAGGAGTTGGTTGGGAAGAGAACGAAGCAGGGGAACGTGCTCTGCTTACAGGTTTCCCGACTGTTTCCGGATGCCGTCCCTTTGGCTACTTGCCGTGCTTTTGCCGGGGCTCCACAAAATGCAGGAATCCTACACTGCAGCAATTGTGAAAGAAGATGGTAGCAGCCAAGGTTCTTCATTTCAGAAACGAAAAACTTTTGGGCGTCGCCGAAATACGTGAAATTTCGGAAATCCTTTCAGATTTTGCGTTTTCAAAACTCAGTAAAATTTAACCTAAGTAAAATTTTAGATTGAATCTGGCTCGAAATTTCAGGGTTACAAGTATTTCGGACCCCACCGAAATATGCGAATCTGTGATCATGAAAAATCATGGTGGTAATGTTAATCGTTGTAGCTGAGCTAGCCAGCTTAAGTAATGATCAAGTGGGAGCAGCTAGAGGGTGGTAGTGGTAGTGGTAGTGGTATACACTCCACTGCACCCAAATGGCGAGCGAGCGAGCTTAGTCGCACGTGAGTCAATGCTGAGGTCCATTGCACCTGACCTTGTCATATTCGCTCTGGATTAGGCAGCGGCTACCATCTGGCATATTATTACCACCATTCGTCGTCCGGCATCTATCCGAAGTTTCCAAGCATGCATAATACACTCCACACCACCGGCTACAATTTAGCTGCTGGGTGGTGAGTGAGACGATTGATTATGTTACTGCAAATGGTGGAGTACATGATGAGGCCGCACGTGAGTCAATATTTGCACCTCGCCATCGCGCCATTTTTAATTTGTTGGAAATTTCCACGCAAGCATGGCCGGTAATTAGGCGGGACGTGCATGCATGCATGCATGGATGCATTGCACCTCGATGGCCCCAGCAGCGCTGCCCCTTCGCCGGTTCCATACGAATCTTCCTTCTCTCCTTCTTTCGCCTGCTGCTTCCTCCTTCTTTCTTGGTTCCATCATTTAGAGTTTTATTTTAGATCGCCACGTGTTAATTAGCTGCGTTATGTACGACCGAGTCACTCACTTTGATTGCCTTCAATCCATTCATTAGAATGTTATAAGAGACAGTTTTATATAGTGACCCCACACATGGAAAATACATTGTATCTACCGAAAACGGCTTTCGTCGTGCTTTATATATATATTTAAAAAAGCGACGACAACCGTATAAACAACCGCATACAGCTCAAAACAAACGACAAGTGGACAAATTGAGCGTCGCTTGGAGTCAGACAGATTATTCACGAATGAGACAAGGTCACACCTCTCCCTCGACCTAGTGAAAACGAAAGGCGAGTGACTCATTCACAGTGTGCGTGTTAGCGAGGGAACGCTCGCAGAGGACAACGCCACTGTCAGCATCGCAATTCGTGCTAGTATTGATTTGACAGTGGATCGCTCAAAATCGCAAATTATCTGACATCACTTCTTTATGATTTAGGATGTTTATTTCACTGTTCCATAGAACCGGAACTACAGTGCTATTTTCTTCCCGTTGATCTGATTCTGCTGCACTTCCGTTTACTGTAAAACTCTGGAAATTCTGATGCAATAGTGCTCATATTAATCCGGTTGCAGAACTTAAATTATGAAGGCTGGTTTTGAAATGCTTGCAGAAATACGGCCAGATCCTGATGTGTTCACTTGTTTTCGCTACGTGGTGGTTTTTGAGCCTCACTTATTTCCCCCAACACACACGATGATCACTTGCATTTACGCGGTCGCGGTCTTTTAAACTCCGAACCGACAGTTAAACAGACATTATCTTGTTTTCTCCGAAATGGTTTGACAACTGCTAACAGACACCATCTTCGTTCGGCCAAGCATCGCATACAAAATGAATCAGCAACTCCCGAATGCCGAACGCGCCGTGCTAACACATCATCACTTGCCGTACTTCCGGTTGTTGGGTTTGCCTCCCCTGCCGCCTCCCCTACCGCCTCCCCTGCCACCTCCTCTGCCATTGTTGCCTCTCAGAAGCGCGAGGGTCGGACCAAGGGCGGTGCTTCTCTGCGCTCTATACGACCACGCCGACGTGCTAGCGTTCTGTTTCCAAGCTCCCCACCCATTGTTCCCCTCGGCTTCATCATCAGGCTTGCCGTTTGGGGCCTCGCTGCTTGCCTCCCAGGCCTTATCATGCGTGTTTTCTGCGCAAAACAAACCGGTGTTTCTAAATCAGCGTACAATAGCAAGACATGCTAGGTGTAGAGGAAGAGATTAGCTATAGGTCTATACCTGGCGGCACTTCTGGACCTCGTGGCGTTTCTGGGCCTTTACTGCTATCAGGCACCGAGGTTCCATTCTGGCTATGAACTTTGCCCTTGTTTTCGTCCAAGGCTGGCACCGGGGTTCCATTCTGGCTATGAACTTTGCCCTTGTTTTCGTCCAAGGTGACTGGTTCTCCGACCGGTGATTTGCCTTCCTTCCCTGTTTCTCTAGTGGGAGCGCTAAGGTCTGCGGATACTGGCTTGCTGCCCTTCACTAGTCTTACATCGAGAAGGTTGGAGTACTCGATCTGCATGCAGTAGACGTCGAGGGTGATGTTTACCGGGTTTGCGCACGTGGTCAAGATTGGAAATTGAACACGAGCGAGTGATTACCTCCAAGGAGCCATCTTCCTTGTAGGGTGACGTATCCACCATCATAGTATCTGACTCGTCCTCGCATGTAATTTCCTCCGTGATGATTGGATGCTCCGGAACAGGTAGCAGAATGATGCGCGATGATATCAGATCATACACAAGAACTTTACCAACCTGAAACAGTGTGTAAAATGATGAAACATAGGTTGCCCAAATTTAAGAACAGAGACGATGGCTCGAACATTTAAGATGTGTTTTGTTTTCATGGTTGCCCTCGCATGTTTGAAGCAACAAATGACCCATGCAGAAGTGCTTCCATAAGAAATTGAAACTTCTAGTGGAAATTGTGTCATACCCGATACGAAGATATCTCCGGACACCACGAGGAAGACAGCGTAACCAATCGATAAGCAATCAGATCTCCCTCCTGTAACAGAAAAAAAAAGGGTAAGCTCACAAAGAGAATCAAACTAGACAATAAAATACAGCTTAAGAATAAGCAACTTCTGCAAAGCAACTAACGGAAACCAATACCACTGGAAGACGTGTTAGGGGGTACAGAGCTTCAAAGTCCAAAGGTTCGCTGGTAGACTTCCCTTCCTCAGCAACAGATTTTTCCTTTGCTAACACATCAGGATTGATCTCGTTGACTTTTTGATTACTGGCCCCAGAAAAAACATTTTGCTCATCCCTACTATCTACCACAAGGTGGTTAACTTCAGTATTGCTTCCAACTATTTTCCCAAGATTGCCGGTATCAGCGCTTTTCTTATTTGAGTTGTTCATTCCCCACTTCTGTCCCTTCTTTTTGCTCATGGTTCCACCCCATGTGAAATTTGCCTGCAACCAGAAGAACAACATCAATGGAAAGGGAAGTAGATACTGATTTTACTCAACTTAAACAATATTTTCTATTTCCTATTTTCATGTACATAAAATGGTAATCTTGATAACGCATAATTCAAATCTACATCTAACTTAGATTTTACCAATCTGCATTATATATTTCTTCACATACATGCACTGGATACCCCATGAAACTTGGGCTAAATATAAGATGGAAAATGGAAAAGAACCTATCATTAACACCCCAAGCACGCGTGAAGGCTTTAAAAAGATCTGTTAAAGAACATATGGGGAAGGGATGAGATTCTGCAAACTATTAACATTTCAGAATAAAACTCAGTCCACATTGGAAGATATGGAAAGGAAAGTTCACTCCATTTCGCTGCTTGTCGACTTCATACTCTCCTCCTAGCTGTAGCTTTTTAGGGGAATTTTTTTTTAATGTTTTATCTGTTGTTCCCACAAAGTTTTGACATAGTGGCTATTTCTTCTTGAATGTTGGTACCCCATCGAGATGAAATAAGCCTCGCATCTAAGTTTCTTATAAAGGAATAGGCTATCTGGAGTACTAATTTTGAGTCTAAAGCTAATGAAATAAAAAATATAGCATGTAGGACAGAGTTAGAAGTTAATCCACAAGTCAACATTTAGGCCTTGGCATCTGTTGTCTGTTTAAAAATATTTGAGCAGAACAACGCATCCAATTGAACTGAGGGATAAGCAACATGTTTCAGTAACTACTCCCTCCGTTCCGAATTACTTGTCTTGGATTTGTCTAGATACGGATGTATCTAGACTCATTTTAGTGCTAGATACCTCCGTATCTAGACAAATCCAAGACAAGTAATTCGGAACGGAGGGAGTACATAGATAGGCCCCAAATTTTAGTTGTTGCAGAAAGATTGAACATTATAGGCATTCCATGATGAATAACAGAAAGGACAAAGAGAAGTAAGTAAACCTGTGCTTCCTTCGCTGATGACGTATTTGGTTCACCTAGAAACACAAATAATTCTGTGTTAAACAAAATAAATGATTATTCAGGTAGGGATTGAAGTTTGTACAATGATGTCTATAACACAAGAATGATGATTCCTATAGAACTGTTAGAAAAGTTAAAAAAAATACAAGTCATGAAGGGAAAATGGAACTGCAATATAGTTGATTCACACAGAAAAAATATATAGCTCCATAGCCACTTAGACAACTGACTTTCGGGCCAGTTCTTTTGGGGCTTATGGGTGGCTGCCAAAATAAGCTGCCCCCTGCCAAAATAAGCTGCCAAAATTCTGGCAGCCCAACCTAAACTTTTATTTTAGAAGCCTAGTAGTTGACCCTTAATTAGTCTCATTGTGATACAAATCTTGGTTCATCGGGGTACCTACTATGTAGTAGAGGGCAAATGACATTGCTTGAAGGGGATAAAGGTTTTCAGAGGAAAAGGTTGGGTATAATCTGAGATACAGAGATGTTGAGAGAGAAAACTAATTCATTGTTCTTGCCTGAAAAGCAAAGATGCAATGCAGTCCCTTCTATGACCTAATAGGACAGATCTCCAATGCCAAGTGAACTTATCTCTAATACACCCAATCTATAAAAATAAATAAACTCGACTAAGTAACTAAAAAGCAAACCAACTATATTAATATTTCCAACTAATGGTGACTATGTACACAGTGAATCCAAGTAATGATGACTGTGGACATAGTGAATAACACAATCTACCAGCAGTGCCACTTGGCAACGGTAAGACTATCCTCCTTGGATATTTTCTCTCAGAAGATCATTTCAGGAACAAAATTCATAGGCTTGGGAGCAGCACTGTTTTATATTTCCTAACTTAGCACAGTGATCTGCCTTGAGGATCCACCCCTTTCAGGTATAAATAAGCAGACTAATTGGTCCACGATGCAAATTATAGGTATTTTTCCAAAAAAACACAACATAAATCGTTTGCCTCTTTTATGAGTGTCAAATTGAACTGAATGACTACAATAACTCTACCACAAAAACTATGGAAGTAATTTCGTAATAATTTCACTATATTTTGAGCTTCAAGTATGACTCAAGAGTCAAGAGGCAGGACACAAGCAGGCAAGCAGCTCATACAAAAATAATAATAGAAACTTGAATAATAGCAAATTATTATCAAGATGTCAAAAAACGTTTTCCAGTTGACCATACAGAGCATAGAATGTGTCCATGCTTGGACATGCATAATGGCATGTGTGCTCGCATGCAGTGTAGTCAGGGGCACTACAATTCGTACAAGCTTTCTTTCACAATGGGGATGATAAACAGATACACTATCAGTGAAGTGCCAATCGACAAATCAACTGTTGCAATGCAGAAAATCGTATTAGCAGGAATTAGCTCTTCACGGGCTCAGGAATACCTGCTGGCTCAAAGCGAATGTGACCAGGACGAACCACAACTGGAACAATATCTTCTGATGCATCAGATTCTTCCTCCTCTGCTTCATGGCTTGAAAATGGCAAGTGAGGGCCATTCTCATTGCTTGACGGGCAAGGAAGATCATCGTGATTGCTTGAGGATGGACAGTCAGCAGCAGCGGGTGATTCCTGGCAGTCCACATTCTACAAATATACATTGCGGATTAATATGTTTGGCTAACACCATTTATGTTTTATGCCTACAATAGATATGAGACCATATCAGGTACGACAATTGTGCTAATCGCATGGGAGATCTAGAGCCACTGGAGTAGGGTACCAATTGAAATACATTAAGGTTCTCTTTCAACCCCACGTGCAAGTTTAGAACAGACCTTCTTGTTTTGCAACAACAACCAACATCATTCCTCCTACCGCCTCTGCTGCAGCACCGGAGCCCTCCCCGTGGAGGCCCATTTCACAGCCGCCACGATTGCCGCGATTCCTCCTGTTGCCTTCGTCTCGGCTGCCACCAGCCGTCCCCATGGGTGAGGTCTCCGTGGCTCGGCTGCATGGCGCAATTTAGGATCGGGATGGGTGAGAGAGGATGATCTCGAAGAGCAGCGCCACTGGGAGAAGGTGGGTCTCGCATGGGAGAGCGGAGCTGGATAGGCTAGCGAGCTGTGTCCAGGAGAGACTGGAATCTGGGTGATAAAGTGGGGATGAGAGGGGAGAGAAGCCATCACCAGATGATTGGGTTCAGAGGATGAATGAAGCATTCGGAAGTAACATGAGTTACAGAATGCTCGTAAAGTAGTACTCCCTCCGTTCGGAATTACTTATCTTGAAAATGGATGTATCTAGAACCAAAATACGTCTAGATACATCCATTTCTGCGACAAGTAATTCCGAACGGAGGGAGTACAACCGTAAATCAATAATGAACCCTACTACGGATTCTTAGATAACGATTGCCTTACCAATCTACAGGTTCAAACTCTTGTGAGACTCTAATATCAACTCACCGACAGTCTTCTTGAGTCTTGGGAAAAGGTAGAATTTAAGGAAAGAGCATGGCTTGATTTGAAAAGGTCCACATGTGGATGTGATTAGTGAGATTATTTAAACATCTACTTAAACAACTTATGTCTTTGGCTGCCACTGATCCAACAAAGATTGTCAGTGGCAGTGATTCACAAATCTGCAGTGTTATCCGAATTCCTACCTAACATGCCCTAGTAATAAGGATATAAAAGATACCATGTGAAGCCGAAAGAGAACACAAAAAATCGTTAACAAAATACCTCTTTCAGCTTTTCTTTCTCTTGCTTCCTAAGTTGCCTTTTGATTTTCTTACGACGAGCACTTCGACTCTGACAGGACAAAACAAAGACAAAAATACATGTGATAATTAACCAAAATGCAGAGGCAGAAAAACTGTGACATCATAGCTTCTGTTTCAAAATTTTAGTAATGCCCGTTATTAGCATATCAAAGAGGAGCTAAAGGAGCATGATCCAGTCCTATCTATTGTCTTATCAAAGTCGAAAGATTAAATCAAATTAAGAGAAGGAAATACAACTCCATCTAAATCTCTAGGCAATTTAAATATCTTATCTTACAAGTAGCATCTGCTGTACATATTTATTTTATAAATGAAAAATGCAGTAGAATATATAGGAAAAAATTGAGTAGGTCTATTTTGGCCAAGAACAGATACTTACTATTACTACGTTTAGCGATGCAATGCCCAACCTAGCCATAAGATTATTATTATTATTTACAATGATCCGTCATTGCGGCATCTTTAGATCAGTTTTGAGAACTTTGGGTCTCATAACGTACTATAGATACATGACAATGTTTACCAACTATAAGAAACATGAAAGTTGATGAGGAAAATATTTACAGCCCAAATAAACTAACAGAGATAGAGCCAATCACTGGATTTCTCTAAAGGCAGAAATGCAGATTACACAAACCGTTTTAGGAATTTGAGTTGTCTGCCCAGCCACCTCAGTTTCGCAACTCAACTCGGTCTTATTGCACCTGAAAATGTTCCAAGATTAGTTTTTTGCAAAGATCTAACAGAAAAAGAATGACACTAATTCTAAGATACTCCAGCGTGAACAATATGAAAAGACTGCAAAAGAGTCCATAAGTCTTTTTGTATCATGATAATACCTATTTTTTTTACCAGAATCACTGTTAATATATGTAGATACCACCTATTAAAAATGAACTAGGACGTACTTTGTATTAATGCTCACATTCTGTTGTACATATATAACCAGAAACAAAAATAAAAATAACTGCCATTACAAAAAGGCAAAAACAGTCTTTAAAATGGTGTAACAGAGATAAATGCTGAATCATTAGAAAATGCCATGTTCAAAAAGCTTCTTGCAGTTTATGCAAATATAATGACATGTCATCACTATCTCTTGGTGACATAAACATAAGGGACAATGGAACTCCGTACACCTTTAATGCACAAAAGATTATAGCATATCGAGTATATCCAAAATATGTTGTGATGATATACTCAATATGCTATAAGCATGTAATTTAAACCAATTTAGCACCATTTACTAGTGGTGATTTTATTGCCTGGATTGGTACTTTGCTGTCCATGATCCTTGGTAGTACCACTACCAGGAAGAAGAGAACTTGTTTATCGGATGGGGTGGAAAGAAGAAACTTAATATATTACCTGTCAGGTTTTTGCTTTCCATCCAACTCAACAGTACATTCAGTTTGAATATCAGCTTTCTTTTCTTCAATACCAATAGTGAACGGCTTCGACTCTTTGGAACCATGAGAACTCTGATCTTGGCAAATGTCATCTACCTTGCTGCACCCGATGTGTTTTACCTTCTTCAGTTTCTTTCTCCTGCATCACCAGATGGGTAGCAGAATCACTTGAACAGAACAGAACGCAACACGAGATAGGAGAAGCAAGCAGCCATGAAACCAGATGTGATCTAAATGGTTGTGTAATCATCGATTTAGGGGGGGGGGGGGGGGATACATAGCCTTTTACTGTTATGACTTATGAAAATACAGACTAAGTGGTAATCCTTAGTTGGCAAACGGGACAAAAAAAATATGGTAACAAACAAGGAGGATACCTTGAGCTCTCAGGTATTTTTGCATCTTCATCTTTCCGTTTCCTCTTGGAGCTTGTATGCCCATTTTCTAGATTGTGGTTGGATGTTACCTTTTCTTCAGGTTGATGATCACAATGCACCTCTTCTTCTTGGTGCTTACTAGAGTCAATTTGATACTCAATTGCAAGGATTTTATCATCAGTCGGAAGCGGACGCACTTCTACTTTCTCGGGATCTTCAATACAGTGTACATCGTCATGGTGTACCATTCTCTTGCAAGCTTTCTGTTGAACCCTGCAATCCAAGGAGATGGGAGGGTAGCATTGTTGTAAATAACATCATTTCCACAATTTACACGAATGGTTGTATTGAAACTGGAATGCTAGATGGAAAAGTTTTTTTCCTAGCCAAGTAAAGGTGTACACGGAAATTGTTCACCACAAATTTCCTCACCATCCCCATATAAGTATACAACTCAACATGCCAGTGGAAAACGACATGCTACATCCAAAAACACAGGAGAGTTTTCCTACAGAATACCATCATTATGTGAAACTCTAGCTCTTCAAAGGAAACATAATTTACTTATATCATGACGAACACTTCAAGCATCGGTTATATGCAGATAACTGACATGCAGGTGTCTCGTATGTTCACAGCCCACTCAATCATGGACATATGAGATTTGACTCGGGATTGATAATCCGTCTGGGTTTCATTTTTCCAGAGGAAAATGGCAGATACACACTACAATGAAACATAGAATGCGCACCCAGTGAATCTGACATGGGTGCTCTGCATAGCCACAAGCCAACAACCCATCGATTCCACCAAAAAGGGAACCCAGAGATCCAAACGCCACAATGTTACATCAGATACCACATTAGATTCAACAATAAATAAAAGCAATTCTCGACCGAGTACCTTATGATATCCTTGTCCCTGAAGATACAGGTGGACTCGAAAGGCGGCAGGGCAAATCCATCCATCTGCGCAGAGAGACAACCCATCAATCCCTAGCACAGAAGCTAAGATTCGACAAAAATAGATGGATAAAATCCACAAGAATCTAAGAAGTGCCCGGAAACCCTCGGGCATTCGTGTACGGGGAGTCCCCGACTGAGAGCCCCATGCGTCACACAAATGTAGAAAGGTGAGGAGGGGAGGGCGTCCCACCGTCAAGACGACGCCGCCGGGGCAGGAGCGGTGGAGGCGGAAGCGGGCGGCCACGTGGGCGGCGAGGTCGGCGACGGTGGCGAGCTCGGGCCGGAGGAGGAGCCAGCAGCGCCGGAGGTCCCTCTGCGCCCGCCGGAGGAGGCGGGCCTTGTCGAACACGAGCCGGAGCCTGACCGGCGACGGCGACGGCGCCGGCGGCGTCGCCATTGGCGGTGCGGGAGGGAGGGGGATTTGGGGGTTTCGCTGGGTGGAGAGACTGGTGGAGGCCGTAAAACCCTGGCTCGGTCCGCAGGACGCACCGTGGCGGTATTTTAGGGCCGCTCTTTTTTTAGATGTTCCATTAGGCCATTTGCAAATATTTGAATATTTGAAAAGTATAAATAGAAAAAACACATGGTTGATATGTTTATGTACCATGTTGTAAAAAAAAGTCATGTATCATTAACTCCTATAGGATTTGAAAACTCAGGAATCTTGTACTACCCGTTCTTCATGATGATTATTTTGAGAAACCAGCGAGAGATGGAACGGATGTGTATTGATTTTCTTAATGAAAACATGAAGTGATATTCGAGCTTATGTCCAAATTCTTGTGGACTGGGGATGTAGAAATGGATTCCGTAGAAATCCAGTAGTCGAACCCTCTGATTTGGAAAATATTCTATAAGAATCAAATCTTATGGAATCCATTTTTAAAATTATATCATCTAAAGAGAGCTTTAAATAGAAAATCTAGCAAGATAATTGGTGATAGTAAATAAGCACAAAATCTAGGAATTTAAAGAACCATTTACTGGATTCCCCTTCACCATGTATTCACCATGGTCTGATAGTACATGAGCCACATTATTACACGCGTTTGTGTTATTGCAATTCTGGAGGCTCTGGGGGTGACCAATAACATCTTGATATCTTCATCGGCAGGTCAGCCCAAGTACCATGATCTACGCGCCACTTCACAACGTCTAGCTACGCCAGGGTGTATGCCTTTGCGACGATGGGGGTGTTGGTGAAGGCGGCCCAGGGTGCCCTTTTGTTTCTCGTTTGTTTGACATGCGTTGTGTTGCCATGAAGACCTTTTTGCTCATGTATCAAACCTTTGTTATATGTTCACATATTTACTTTTTCATATTTTAGAACTCTTGTAAACCATAAATGTCTTATTCTTAAGGTCAGGCAGTCGCCTTCGTTCTAAAAAACATATTGATTTTTAGTAAAGGAGAACGAAGCATACTGTTTAGTCTTGGTCAATTTGATTTAAAGATTTTTCATAGGAATCCATTCTTCCTAAAATAGTTGATCCCCACTAAATCTAATATATTTAACATGTGACCTTTCACCTTATCAAAGCGTGTCATGTCAGCATCCAGGGCCGTTAATTGAGGGGGCTAAAGTGGGCGATCGCACAGGGCCCTTAAATATTTGAGGCCCCCAAATCACCACGTACTAGTTTGTTATATGTGTAGGTTTAATTAGGAAAAAAACTCAACAACCCAAATCACCGTATTAGTTCAGCCTAGGAAAGCCAGCCCATTAGGTCGTAGTCAATTGATCGTTTTTCCCGCCTGAGGGCCGAGGCCCCAACAACGCCTATAAGTTCCGTTCTCAGTTCTGTCGATCGGCCACCAGGCATCGATGCTAGTTCGTCTATACGGCCAGTCAACTACGAGCGCAATCACATCTGGTCCTTCATTATCAGATAAAGAATTTATTTGTTTTGATTAGATTGGGTGGGAAAGGGCCGAACGAGTCTATGATTACGATAAAGTTAAGTTTGCCCTTGGTAGTTCTTGATTTTTCTTTGGGGGAAGCTTTATAAAATCATCATGTATGTGTTGTGTGGTGATTTAATTGACCTTGTGGTAGAAATTTATGAGTTTTTCCCCGGGGCTCATGAGGGAGTCCTAGATTAGGGGGTGTCCGGATAGCCGGACTATACCTTCGGCCGGTCTCCTGGACTATAAAGATACAAGATTGAAGACTTCGTCCCGTGTCCGGAAGGGATTTTCCTTGGCGTGGAAGGCAAGCTTGGCGATACGGATATGTAGATCTCCTACCATTATAACCGACTCTGTGTAACCCTAGCCCTCTTCGGTGTCTATATAAACCGGAGGGTTTTAGTCCGTAGGACGAACAACAATCATACCATAGGCTAGCTTCTAGGGTTTAGCCTCTCTGATCTCGCGGTAGATCTACTCTTGTACTACCCATATCATCAATATTAATCAAGCAGGACGTAGGGTTTTACCTCCATCAAGAGGGCCCGAACCTGGGTAAAACATTGTGTCCCCTGCCTCCTGTTAACATCCGCCTAGACGCACAGTTCGGGACCCCCTACCAAGATCCGCCGGTTTTGACACCGACATTGGTGCTTTCATTGAGAGTTCCTCTGTGTCGTCACTTTTAGGCCCGATGGCTTCTTCGATCATCAACAGCGATGCAATCCAGGGTGAGACCCCCGGACAGATCTTCGTTTTTGGCGGCTTTGCACTGCGGGCCAATTCGCTTGGCCATCTGGAGCAAATCAAAAGCTACGCCCCTGACCATCAGGTCAGATTTGGAAGTTTGAGCTACACCGCCGACCTCCGCGGAGACTTGATCTTCGACGGATTCGAGCCGCGGCCGAGCGCGCCGCACTATCACGATGGGCATGATTTAGCTCTGCCGCCGAACAGTGCCCTGGAGGCCGCACCCGCATCAGCCCCGACCCTTAATTCGAAGCCAACTATGCCAATCGAGGATGGGTGGTTGGACACCGCCTTAGGGGCTCCAATCTCTACGGCATCGAGCCGAACACCAGCCCTATTCTCTGCGAAGCCCATGACTCCAAGGAGTCGGACTCCTCTCCAGACTCCGAGCCCTTCGCGCCCCTACCGATCGAACCCGATTGGGCGCCGATCATGGAGTTCACCGTCGCGGACATCTTTCAGCACTCGCCCTTCGGCGATATTCTGAATTCACTAAAGTCTCTCTCTTTATCAGGAGAGCCCTGGCCGGACTATGGTCAGCGAGGTTGGGATGCGGATGATGAAGAAATTCAAAGCCCACCCACCACCCACTTCGTAGTCACTGTCGATGATTTAACCGACATGCTCGACTTCGACTCCGAAGACATCGACGGTATGGACGCCGATGCAGGAGACAATCAAGAACCCGTCTATATGGCACTAGAAAGCCACCTCGTCGTATGATATATACATGGTGGACACCCCAAAAGAAGGCAATGGCGATGGAACAGCGGAGGATGACCCCTCCAAGAAGCAGCCTAAGCGCCGGCGTCAGCGGCGCCGCTCTAAATCCCGCCAAAGCAAAAACGGTGATTCTGGCACGGGAGATAATAACACCCCGGACAGTGCCGAAGACAACCACCTCCAGTAAGATTCAACATAGGAGGATGGAGAAGCCAGCCCTCATGAAAGAGCGGCAGACAGAGAGGTCGAGGACGAGAATTATATGCCTCCCTCCGAAGACAAGGCAAGCCTCGACGACGACGAATTTGTCGTGCCAGAGGATCCCGTTGAACAAGAGCGTTTCAAACGCAGGCTTATGGCCACGGCGAGCAGCCTCAAGAAAAAATAGCAACAGCTTAGAGCTGATCAAGATTTACTAGCCGACAGATGGACTGAAGTCCTTGTGGCCGAAGAGTATGAACTCGAACGCCCCTCCAAGAGCTACCCAAAGCACAGGTTGCTACCCCGACTAGAGGAGGAAGCACCTAAACCTACATCACCAGCGCATGATGCGACCGATCGGCCACCCCGTGGCCGCGACAGAGAAGCCTCTCGGCCCTCCACTCAAGCCGCACCCCGGTGCCGCTCAAAAAATACCAAGGCACGGGAAAATGCGCCAGACCTGCGAGATATATTGGAGGACAAGACAAGGCAAACAAGATCGATCTACGGATCACGTGGGCGCCCCACGGCACGAGACGGTAATCCTGTTGGAAATATGCCCTAGAGGCAATAATAAAAGGATTATTATTATATTTCCTTGTTCATGATAATTGTCTTTTATTCATGCTATAATTGTGTTATCCGGAAATCGTAATACACGTTTGAATACATAGACACCAACATGTCCCTAGTAAGCCTCTAGTTGACTAGCTCATTGATCAACAGATAGTCATGGTTTCCTGACTATGGACATTGGATGTCATTGATAACGAGATCACATCATTAGGAGAATGATGTGATGGACAAGACCCAATCCTAAACATAGCACAAGATCGTATAGTTCGTTTGCTAGAGTTTTTCCAATGTCAAGTATCTTTTCCTTAGACCATGAGATCGTGTAACTCCCGGATACCGTAGGAGTGCTTTGGGTGTGCCAAACGTCACAACGTAACTGGGTGACTATAAAGGTATACTACGGGTATCTCCGAAAGTGTCTGTTGGGTTGACACGGATCAAGACTGGGATTTGTCACTCCGTATGACGGAGAGGTATCTCTGGGCCCACTCAGTAATGCATCATCACAATGAGCTCAAAGTGACCAAGTGTCTGGTCACGGGATCATGCATTACGGTACGAGTAAAGTGACTTGCCGGCAACGAGATTGAACGAGGTATTGGGATACCGACGATCGAATCTCGGGCAAGTAACGTACCGATTGACAAAGGGAATTGTATACGGGGTTGCTTGAATCCTCGACATCGAGGAGCATGTGGGAGCCAACATGGGTATCCAGATCCCGTTGTTGGTTATTGACCGGAGAGCCATCTCGGTCATGTCTACATGTCTCCCGAACCCGTAGGGTCTACACACTTAAGATTCGGTGACGCTAGGGTTGTAGAGATATGAATATGCAGTAACCCAAAAGTTGTTTGGAGTCCCGGATGAGATCCTGGACGTCACGAGGAGTTCCGGAATGGTCCGGAGGTGAAGAATTATATATAGGAAGTGCAGTTTCGGCCATTGGGAGAGTTTCGGGGGTCACGGTATTGTACCGGGACCACCGGAAGGGTCCCGGGGGTCCACCGGGTGGGGCCACCCATCTCGGAGGGCCCCATGGGCCAAAGTGGGGAGGGGAACCAGCCCATAGTGGGCTGGTGTGCCCCCCTTGGCCCACCCCATGCGCCTAGGGTTGGGAACCCTAGGGTGGGGGGGGGCCACCTGGCTTGGGGGGCACTCCACCCCTTTGGCCGCCGCCCCCCTAGGAGATCCCATCTCCTAGGGCCGGTGCACCCCCTAGGGGGCCTATATAAAGGAGGGGAGGGAGGGGGCAGCCGCACCCTTGAGTCCTGGCGCCTCCCTCTCCCCTGCAACACCTCTCCCTCTCGTAGTAGAACGGCGAAGCCCTGCTGCGGTGACTGCTGCATCCACCACCACGCCGTCGTGCTGATGGATCTTCATCAACCTCTCCTCCCCCCTTGCTAGATCAAGAAGGAGGAGACGTCACGCTGACCGTACGTGTGTTGAACATGGAGGTGCCGTCCGTTCGGCGCTAGGATCTCCGGTGATTTGGATCACGTCGAGTATGACTTCCTCATCCCCGTTCTTTGAACGCTTCCGCGCGTGATCTACAAAGGTATGTAGATGCAATCCGATCACTCGTTGCTAGATGAACTCATAGATGGATCTTGGTGAAACCGTAGGAAAATTTTTGTTTTCTGCAACTTTCCCCAACAATCGTCACTCCGGATACAGTCAATCCAGCCGGGCCGAACACAGTAGACAAAGCTCATTTGAGCTGCGTCATGATATAGCCCAATAGAGAGGCGTCGCACACCCACTATGCTTCACAGATGAAGTAATGGATCATCAAACCCCTTAGGGTTTCAAACCCGTGAACATCGAATCATATGATGGCACAACAGATCTTGCGGTATGGATCTAGGACTATCTCCTTCATATCCACATGGCCCGCGGTGATGACCTACACGCCATCAAATACCTCCCACTCAAGCTTAAAGGACCAGCTCGGCATTGGCTTAACAGCTTGCCAGTAGAATCAATTGGTTGTTGGGAGGACCTGGAAGCCCCATTCCTCGACAATTTCCAAGGCACTTATGTGCGACCACCAGACGCCGATGACCTTAGTCACATAATTCAGTAGCCAGAGGAATCGGCCAGACAATTCTGGACACGGTTCCTAACCAAGAAAAATCAAATCGTAGACTGTCCGGACGTAGAGGCCCTAGCAGCCTTCAAGCATAACATCCGCGACGAGTGGCTTGCACGACACCTAGGACAGGAAAAGCCGAAATCTATGGCAGCCCTCACGACACTTATGACCCGC
This sequence comes from Triticum urartu, assembly GCF_003073215.2. Lineage (NCBI taxonomy): Eukaryota > Viridiplantae > Streptophyta > Magnoliopsida > Poales > Poaceae > Triticum > Triticum urartu. The sequence goes on along the minus strand of NC_053022.1, from coordinate 512,361,279 downwards.
TTTTGCACGGGAGAAGACAGCTGGCTAGCTCGCAGCAATAACATGACCAAGAGCCCTGGTAATTCGGATACCAAGGACAGCAGTGGCAGGTCGCGTCGCAACAAGCAAAAGCGCCGCATTAACGGCGACAATACTGAGGATACGGCAGTTAATCTGCAGTCCTCCCATCACCCCTCTATTTATAGGGGAAGGGGGAAGGGGGCCGGCCCCCTCTAGATGAGATCTAGAGGGGGGGCGGCGGCCAAGGGGAGGGGGGCTTGCCCCCCAAGCAAGGGGGCGCCCCCCCTTAGGGTTTCCCCCAACCCTAGGCGCATGGGCCCTAGGGGGAGTGGCGCCCCAGCCCACTTTGGGCTGGATCCCTTCCTCATACAGCCCATAAGGCCCTCCGGGAGAGGTGGCCCCTCCCGGTGGACCCCCGGAACCCCTCCGGTGGCCCCGGTACAATACCGATATGCCCCCGAACCTTTCCGGTGACCGTATGACAACTTCCCATATATAATTCTTTACCTCCGAATTATTCCGGAACTCCTCGTGACGTCCAGGATCTCATCCGGGACTCCGAACAACTTTTGGATTACTGCATACTCATATCTATACAACCCTAGCGTCACCGAACCTTAAGTGTGTAGACCCTATGGGTTCGGGAGACAAGCAGACATGACCGAGACGACTCTCTGGTCAATAACCAACAGCGGGATCTGGATACCCATGTTGGCTCCCACATGCTCCTCGATGATCTCATCGGATGAACCACGATGTCGAGGACCTAATCAATCCCGTATTCAATTCCCTTTGTCAATCGGTACGTTACTTGCCCGAGACTCGATCGTCGGTATCCCAATACGGAGGAGGGCAGGGGTTGCGCCTTGGATGTCCTCTGCAGCCCTCCCCTCACCCCTCTATTTATAGGGAGGGGGAAGGGGGCCGGCCCCCTCTAGATGAGATCTAGAGGGGGGACGGCGGCCAAGGGGAGGGGGCTTGCCCCCCAAGCAAGGGGGCGCCCCCTTAGGGTTTCCCCCAACCCTAGGCGCATGGGCCCTAGGGGGAGTGGCGCCCCAGCCCACTTTGGGCTGGATCCCTTCCTCATACATCCCATAAGGTCCTCCGGGAGAGGTGGCCCCTCCCGGTGGACCCCCGGAACCCCTCCGGTGGCCCCGGTATAATACCGATATGAAGGAAATATGCCCTAGAGGCAATAATAAAGTTATTATTTATTTCCTTATTTCATGATAAATGTTTATTATTCATGCTATAATTGTATTAACCGGAAACATAATACATGTGTGAATACATAGACAAACAGAGTGTCACTAGTATGCCTCTACTTGACTAGCTCGTTAATCAAAGATGGTTATGTTTCCTAACCATAGACAAAGAGTTGTTATTTGATTAACGGGATCACATCATTAGGTGAATGATCTGGTTGACATGACCCATTCCATTAGCTTAGCACCCGATCGTTTAGTATGTTGCTATTGCTTTCTTCATGACTTATACATGTTCCTATGACTATGAGATTATGCAACTCCCGTTTGCCGGAGGAACACTTTGCGTGCTACCAAATGTCACAACGTTACTGGGTGATTATAAAGGAGCATTACAGGTGTCTCCAAAGGTACATGTTGGGTTGGCGTATTTCGAGATTAGGATTTGTCACTCCGGTTGTCGGAGAGGTATCTCTGGGCCCTCTCGGTAATGCACATCACATAAGCCTTGCAAGCATTACAACTAATATGTTAGTTGTGAGATGATGTATTACGGAACGAGTAAAGAGACTTGCCGGTAACGAGATTGAACTAGGTATTGGATACCGACGATCGAATCTCGGGCAAGTAACATACCGATGACAAAGGGAACAACGTATGTTGTTATGCGGTCTGACCGATAAAGATCTTCGTAGAACATGTAGGAGCCAATATGGGCATCCAGGTCCCGCTATTGGTTATTGACCGGAGACGTGTCTCGGTCATGTCTACATTGTTCTCGAACCCGTAGGGTCCGCACGCTTAAGGTTTCGATGACAGTTATATTATGAGTTTATGGGTTTTGATGTACCGAAGGAGTTCGGAGTCCCGTATGAGATCGGGGACATGACGAGGAGTCTCGAAATGGTCGAGACGTAAAGATCGATATATTGGACGACTATATTCGGACATCGGAAAGGTTCCGAGTGATTTGGGTATTTTTCGGAGTACCGGGTAGTTACGGGAGAAGCAATGGGCCTTGATGGGCTTTAGTGGGAAGAGGAGAAAGGGCCAAGGGGCTGCTGCGCCCCCCTCCCCTCTAGTCCGAATTGGACTAGGGAAAAGGGGGCCGGCCACCTCTCCTTCTCCTCCACTTCCTTCTCCCTTCCTCCCCTCTTGGTGGACTCCTACTAGGACTTGGAGTCCTAGTAGGACTCCACACCCTGGCCGCACCTAGCCTTGGCCGGCCTCCTCCTCTTCCATCCTTTATATACTAAGGCAAGGGGCACCCCATGAACACAAGTTGATCCTTGAGATCGTTCCTTAGCCGTGTGCGGTGCCCCCTGCCACCATATTCCACCTCGATCATATTGTAGCGGTGCTTAGGCGAAGCCCGGCGATAGTAGAACATCAAGATCGTCACCACGCCGTCGTGCTGACGGAACTCCTCCCCGACGCTTTGCTGGATCGGAGCCCGGGGATCGTCATCGAGCTGTACATGTGCTAAGAACTCGGAGGTGCCGGAGTAACGGTGCTTGGATCGGTCGGATCGGGAAGACGTACGACTACTTCCTCTACGTTGCGTCAACGCTTCCGCAGTCGGTCTGCGTGGGTACATAGACAACACTCTCCCCTCTCGTTGCTATGCATCACCATGATCTTGCGTGTGCGTAGGAATTTTTTTGAAATTACTGCGTTCCCCAAACAGTGGCATCCGAGCCTAGGTTTTATGGTTTGATGTTATATGCACGAGTAGAACACAAGTGAGTTGTGGGCGATACAAGTCATACTGCCTACCAGCATGTCATACTTTGGTTCGGCGGTATTGTTGGACGAGACGACCCGGACCAACATTACGCGTACGCTTACGCGAGACCGGTTCTCCCGACGTGCTTTGCACATAGGTGGCTTGCGGGCGACTGTCTCTCCAACTTTAGTTGAACCAAGTGTGGCTACGCCCGGTCCTTGCGAAGGTTAAAACGGAGTCTATTTGACAAACTATCGTTGTGGTTTTGATGCGTAGGTGAGATTGGTTCCTACTTAAGCCCGTAGCAGCCACGTAAAACTTGCAACAATAAAGTAGAGGACGTCTAACTTGTTTTTGCAGGGCATGTTGTGATGTGATATGGCCAAGACATGATGCTGAATTTTATTGTATGAGATGATCATGTTTTGTAACCGAGTTATCGGCAACTGGCAGGAGCCATATGGTTGTCGCTTTATTGTATGCAATGCAATCGCGATGTAATGCTTTACTTTATTACTAAGCGGCAGTGATAGTCGTAGAAGCATAAGATTGGCGAGACGACAACGATGCTACGATGGAGATCAAGGTGTCGCGCCGGTGACGATGGTGATCATGACGGTGCTTCGGAGATGGAGATCACAGGCACAAGATGATGATGGCCATATCATATCACTTATATTGATTGCATGTGATGTTTATCTTTTATGCATCTTATCTTGCTTTGATTGACGGTAGCATTATAAGATGATCTCTCACTAAATTATCAAGAAGTGTTCTCCCTGAGTATGCACCGTTGCGAAAGTTCTTCGTGCTGAGACACCACGTGATGATCGGGTGTGATAGGCTCTACGTTCAAATACAACGGGTGCAAAATAGTTGCACACGCGGAATACTCAGGTTATACTTGACGAGCCAAGCATATACAGATATGGCCTCGGAACACGGAGACCGAAAGGTCGAGCATGAATCATATAGTAGATATGATCAACATAGTGATGTTCACCAATGAAACTACTCCATCTCACGTGATGATCGGACATGGTTTAGTTGATTTGGATCACGTGATCACTTAGAGGATTAGAGGGATGTCTATCTAAGTGGGAGTTCTTAAGTAATATGATTAAATTGAACTTAAATTTATCATGAACTTAGTCCTGGTAGTATTTTGCAAATCATGTTGTAGATCAATAGCTCGCGTTGTTGCTTCCCTGTGTTTATTTTGATATGTTCCTAGAGAAAATTGTGTTGAAAGATGTTAGTAGCAAAGATGCGGATTGGATCCGTGGTCTGAGGTTTATCCTCATTGCTGCACAGAAGAATTATGTCCTTGATGCACCGCTAGGTGACGGACCTATTGCAGGAGCAGATGCAGACGTTATGAACGTTTGGCTAGCTCAATATGATGACTACTTGATAGTTTAGTGCACCATGCTTAATGGCTTAGAATCGGGACTTCAAAGACGTTTTGAACGTCATGGAGCATATGAGATGTTCCAGGAGTTGAAGTTAATATTTCAAGCAAATACCCGAGTTGAGAGATATGAAGTCTCCAACAAGTTCTATAGCTAAAAGATGGAGGAGAATCGCTCAACTAGTGAGCATGTGCCCAGATTGTCTGAGTACCTACAATCGCTTGAATCAAGTGGGAGTTAATCTTCCAGATAAGATAGTGATTGACAGAATTCTCTAGTCACCATCACCAAGTTAGTAGAACTTCGTGATGAACTATGATATGCAAGGGATAACGGAAACAATTCCCAAGCTCTTCGTAATGCGGAAATTGACGAAGGTAGAAATCGAGAAAAACATCAAGTGTTGATGGTAGACAAGACCACTAGTTTCAAGAAAAGGGCAGAGGGAAGAAGGGGAACTTCAAGAAGAACAGCAAGCAAGTTGCTGCTCAAGTGAAGAAGCCCAAGTCTGGTCCTAAGCCTGAGACTAAGTGTTTCTACTGCAAAGGGACTGGTCACTGGAAGCGGAACTACCCCAAGTGATTGGCAGAAAAGAAGGATGGCAAAGTGAACATAAGTATATTTGATATACATGTTATTGATGTGTACTTTACTAGTGTTTATAGCAACCCCTCAGTATTTGATACTAGTTCAGTTGCTAAGATTAGTAACTCGAAACGGGAGTTGCAGAATAAACAGAGACTAGTTAAGGGTGAAGTGACGATGTGTGTTGGAAGTGGTTCCAAGATTGATATGATCATCATCGCACACTCCCTATACTTTCGGGATTAGTGTTGAACCTGAATAAGTGTTATTTGGTGTTTGCGTTAAGCATGAATATTATTTGATCATGTTTATTGTAATACGATTATTCATTTAAGTAAGAGAATAAATTGTTGTTCTGTTTACATGAATAAAACCTTATATGGTTACACACCCAATGAAAATAGTTCGTTGTATCTCGATCGTAGTGATACACATAATCATAATATTGAAACCAAAAGATGCAAAGTTAATAATGATAGTGCAACTTATTTGTAGCACTGCCGTTTAGGTCATATTGGTGTAAAGCGCATGAAGAAACTCCATGCTGATGGGATTTTGGAATCACTTGATTATGAATCACTTGATGCTTGCGAACCATGCCTCATGGGCAAGATGACTAAGACTCCGTTCTCCGGAGCGAGCAACTGACTTATTGGAAATAATACATACTGATGTATGCGGTCCGATGAGTGTTAAGGCTCACGGCAAGTATCGTTATTTTCTGAACTTCACAGATGATTTGAGCAGATATGGGTATATCTACTTGATGAAACATAAGTCTGAAACATTTGAAAAATTCAAAGAATTTCAGAGTGAAGTGGAAAATCATCGTGACAAGAAAATAAAGTTTCTACGATCTGATCGCGGAGACAAATATTTGAGTTACGAGTTTGGTCTTCAATTAAAACAATGTGGAATAGTTTCACAAACTCATGCCACATGGAACACCACAGCATAATGGTGTGTCCGAACGTCATAACCGTACTTTATTGGATATAGTGCAATCTATGATGTCTCTTACTGATCTACCACTATCGTTTTGGGGTTATGCATTAGAGACAGCTGCATTCACGTTAAATAGGGCACCATCTAAGTCCGTTGAGACGACACAATCTGAATTGTGGTTTGGCAAGAAACCAAAGTTGTCGTTTCTTAAAGTTTGGGACTGCGATGCTTATGTGAAAAAGTTTCAACATGATAAGCTCGAACCCAAATCGGAGAAGTAAATCTTCATAGGATATCCAAAGGAAACTATTGGATACACCTTCTATCACATATCCGAAGGCAAGACTTTTGTTGCTAAATTCGGAAACTTTCTAGAGAAGGAGTTTCTCTCGAAAGAAGTGAGTGGGAGGAAAGTAAAAAACTTGATAAGGTAATTGTACCTTCTCCCTTATTGGAAAGTAGTTTATCACAGAAATCTGTTCCTGTGACTACTACACCAATTAGTGAGGAAGCTAATGATGATGATCATGTAAATTCAGATCAAGTTACTACCGAATCTCGCAGGTAAACCAGAGTGAGATCCGCACCAGAGTGGTACGGTAATCCTGTTCTGGAAGTCATGTTACTAGACCATGACGAACTTGCGAACTATGAGGAAGCAATGATGAGCCCAGATTCCGCGAAATGGTTTGAGGCCATGAAATCTGAGATGGGATCCATGTATGAGAACAAAGTATAGACTTTGGTTGACTTGCCCGATGATAGGCAAGCCATAGAAAATAAATGGATCTTCAAGAGGAAGACGGACGCTGATAGTAGTGTTAGTATCTACAAAGCTAGAATTGTCGCAAAAGGTTTTTGACAAGTTCAAGGTGTTGACTATGATGAGATTTTCTCACTCGTATCTATGCTTAAGTCTGTCCGAATCATGTTAGCAATTGCCGCATTTTATGAAATCTGGCAAATGGATAAACAAAACTGCATTCCTTAATGGATTTACTAAAGAAGACTTGTATACGATGCAACTAGAAGGTTTTGTCGATCCTAAAGGTGTTAACTAAATATGCAAGCTCCAGTGATCCATCTATGGACTGGTGCAAGAATCTCGGAGTTGGAATATACGCTTTGATAAGTTGATCAAAGCATATAGTTTTATACAGACTTGCGGTGAAGCCTGTATTTACAAGAAAGTGAGTGGGAGCACTACATCATTTCTGATAAGTATATGTGTATGACATATTGTTGATCGGAAATAATGTAGAATTATTCTGCAAAGCATAAAGGAGTGTTTGAAAGGAGTTTTTCAAAGAAAGACTTTGGTAAAGCTGCTTACATATTGAGCTTCAAGATCTATAGAGATAGATCAAGACGCTTGATAAGTTTTTTCAATGAGTACATACCTTGACAAGATTTTGAAGTAGTTCAAAATGGAGCAGTCAAAGAAAGAGTTCTTGCCTGTATTACAAGGTGTGAAGTTGAGTAAGACTCAAAGCCCGACCACGACAGAAGATAGAAAGAGAATGAAAGTCATTCCCTATGCCTTGGCCATAGGTTCTATAAAGTATGTCATGCTGTGTACCAGATCTATTGTATACCCTGCACTGATTTGGCAAGGGAGTACAATAGTGATCTAGGACTAGATCACTGGACAGCGGTCAAAATTATCCTTAGTGGAATAAGGAAATATTTCTCAATTATGGAGGTGACAAAAAGGTTCATCGTAAAAAGTTACGTCGATGCAAGTTTTGACACAGATCTGGATGACTCTAAGTCTCGATCTAGATACATATTGAAAGTGGGAGCAATAAGCTAGAGTAGCTCCGTGCAGAGCATTGTTGACATAGAAATTCGCAAAATATTTACAGATCTGAATGTGGCAGACCCGTTGACTAAAATTATCTCACAAGCAAAACATGATCACACCGTAGTACTCTTTGGGTGTTAATCACATAGCGATGTGAACTAGGTTACTGACTCTAGTAAACCCTTTTGGGTGTTGATCACATATCGATGTGAACTATGGGTGTTAATCACATGGTGATGTGAACTATTGCTGTTAAATCACATGGCGATGTGAACTAGATTATTGACTCTAGTGCAAGTGGGAGACTGAAGGAAATATGCCCTAGAGGCAATAATAAAGTTATTATTTATTTCCTTATTTCATGATAAATGTTTATTATTCATGCTATAATTGTATTAACCGGAAACATAATACATGTGTGAATACATAGACAAACAGAGTGTCACTAGTATGCCTCTACTTGACTAGCTCGTTAATCAAAGATGGTTATGTTTCCTAACCATAGACAAAGAGTTGTTATTTGATTAACGGGATCACATCATTAGGTGAATGATCTGGTTGACATGACCCATTCCATTAGCTTAGCACCCGATCGTTTAGTATGTTGCTATTGCTTTCTTCATGACTTATACATGTTCCTATGACTATGAGATTATGCAACTCCCGTTTGCCGGAGGAACACTTTGCGTGCTACCAAATGTCACAACGTTACTGGGTGATTATAAAGGAGCATTACAGGTGTCTCCAAAGGTACATGTTGGGTTGGCGTATTTCGAGATTAGGATTTGTCACTCCGGTTGTCGGAGAGGTATCTCTGGGCCCTCTCGGTAATGCACATCACATAAGCCTTGCAAGCATTACAACTAATATGTTAGTTGTGAGATGATGTATTACGGAACGAGTAAAGAGACTTGCCGGTAACGAGATTGAACTAGGTATTGGATACCGACGATCGAATCTCGGGCAAGTAACATACCGATGACAAAGGGAACAACGTATGTTGTTATGCGGTCTGACCGATAAAGATCTTCGTAGAACATGTAGGAGCCAATATGGGCATCCAGGTCCCGCTATTGGTTATTGACCGGAGACGTGTCTCGGTCATGTCTACATTGTTCTCGAACCCGTAGGGTCCGCACGCTTAAGGTTTCGATGACAGTTATATTATGAGTTTATGAGTTTTGATGTACCGAAGAAGTTCGGAGTCCCGGATGAGATCGGGGACATGACAAGGAGTCTTGAAATGGTCGAGACGTAAAGATCGATATATTGGACGACTATATTCGGACATCGGAAAGGTTCCGAGTGATTCGGGTATTTTTCGGAGTACCGGGTAGTTACGGGAGAAGCAATGGGCCTTGATGGGCTTTAGTGGGAAGAGGAGAAAGGGCCAAGGGGCTGCTGCGCCCCCCTCCCCTCTAGTCCGAATTGGACTAGGGAAAAGGGGGCCGGCCACCTCTCCTTCTCCTCCACTTCCTTCTCCCTTCCTCCCCTCTTGGTGGACTCCTACTAGGACTTGGAGTCCTAGTAGGACTCCACACCCTGGCCGCACCTAGCCTTGGCCGGCCTCCTCCTCCTCCTCCATCCTTTATATACTGAGGCAAGGGGCACCCCATGAACACAAGTTGATCCTTGAGATCGTTCCTTAGCCGTGTGCGGTGCCCCCTGCCACCATATTCCACCTCGATCATATTGTAGCGGTGCTTAGGCGAAGCCCTGTGACGGTAGAACATCAAGATCGTCACCACGCCGTCGTGCTGACGGAACTCCTCCCCAACGCTTTGCTGGATCAGAGCCCGGGGATCGTCATCGAGCTGTACGTGTGCTAAGAACTTGGAGGTGCCGGAGTAACGGTGCTTGGATCGGTCGGATCGGGAAGACGTACGACTACTTCCTCTACGTTGCGTCAACGCTTCCGCAGTCGGTCTGCGTGGGTACGTAGACAACACTCTCCCCTCTCGTTGCTATGCATCACCATGATCTTGCATGTGCGTAGGAATTTTTTTGAAATTACTGCGTTCCCCAACACGATATGCCCCCGAACCTTTCCGGTGACCGTATGACAACTTCCCATATATAATTCTTTACCTCCGGATTATTCCGGAACTCCTCGTGACGTCCAGGATCTCATCCGGGACTTTGAATAACTTTTGGATTACTGCATACTCATATCTATACAACCCTAGCATCACCGAACCTTAAGTGTGTAGACCCTACGGGTTCGGGAGACAAGCAGACATGACCGAGACGACTCTCTGGTCAATAACCAACAGCGGGATCTGGATACCCATGTTGGCTCTCACATGCTCCTCGATGATCTCATCGGATGAACCACGATGTCGAGGACCTAATCAATCCCGTACTCAATTCCCTTTGTCAATCGGTACGTTACTTGCCTGAGACTCGATCGTCGGTATCCCAATACCTTGTTCAGTCTCGTTACCGGCAAGTCACTTTACTCGTACCGTAATGCATGATCCCGTGATCAACCACTTGATCACATTGAGCTCATTATGATGATGCATTACCGAGTGGGCCCAGAGATACCTCTCCGTCATACGGAGTGACAAATCCCAGTCTCGATTCGTGCCAACCCAACAGACACTTTCAGAGATACCTGTAATGTACCTTTATAGTCACCCAGATACGTTGTGACGTTTGGCACACCCAAGGCACTCCTACAGTATCCGGGAGTTGCACAATCTCATGTTCTAAGGAAATGATACTTGACATCCAGAAAAGCTACAACAAACGAACTACACGATCTTTGTGCTATGCTTAGGTTTGGGTCTTGTCCATCACATCATTCTCCTAATGATGTGATCCCGTTATCAATGACATCCCCATGTCCATAGCCAGGAAACCATGACTATCTGTTGATCAACGAGCTAGTCAACTAGAGGCTCACTAGGGACACATTATGGTCTATGTATTCACACATATATTACGATTTCCGGACAATACAATTATAGCATGAATAATAGACAATTATCATGAACAAGGAAAAATAATAATCATTTTATTATTGCCTCTAGGGCATATTTCCAACAGAGGCCAACTGTACAGGCTCAGTTACACTTGAAGTGGTCTTCGGATCTCCGAATAATTTCCGAAGCAAGGAGTTAATCTTCGACATAGTCCCGTTCCGCAGTGGCTATCACGCACTGCTCGGGCGAACCGCATTTGCCAAGTTCAATGCGATGCCGCACTACACATACCTCAAGCTCAAGATGCCAGGCCCTCGAGGCGTCATCACGGTCAATGGAAACACCGAACGCTCTTTCCGAACGAAGGAGCATACGGCGGCTATCGCAGCGGAAGTACAAAGCAGCCTCTCAAGGCAATTCTCCAGTCCGGCCATTAAACGTCTGGACACCGTCAAGCGCGCCCGGAGTAACCTACAACAAGACCGCCTGGCACGTTCTGAGCAAGCGTAGCAATGCGGCCCCAACCCCAGCCCTCGCGAACTTGCGAAACCAGTGTTGCGCGTACATAACTACACTCTGGAAATACCATGGGCACAGGGGTAGGGGCACCATCACGGCACGCCCGAAACGCGGCTTAAACCGCACTAGGGGCTGCCAATTTCTTAATTTTCTCTTATTTTCAGGACTCCATTCTTCGGAAGGCTTGTCCGGCAGTACAATTGCCGCACAAACGATACAACCAGGTAAGCAGAAAGCTACGCCACACTAGGGAACTCTAAGGTGGTCTCTATAACGAGCAGTATATCTGTTTCACATAACATTCCACAGCTTGCCCCTGAAAAGGACATGTTAAATAGTCCCATCTTTTGCTTATTGCAGTATTTGTATCGTTCTGCTTTGATCACAACTTTTTTTAAATAAACAATGCATAGCTTCCGTCTATTATTGCATTACTCTTTTTTACGAATATATGTTCATTAATGACATGTTGCACCCGTACACTTTGGTACGGCCAATACGCCAGGGGCTTAAGTACCCCACAATACGGTGTGAGAATTCCGAACACTTTCACAAGTGCGGCACCCCGAACTTATAGCATTATATGCATCGGCTTTGAATCATGTCTTGGGTCAATAGTTGGGTTTGCCCGGCTCCTATGTTTTGGTACCTTACGTTCCGTTATATCGGCTAAGGTAGCACTAGGAGAACTACTACAATTGTCCCCCAGTTGAGCTGGGCTAAGCACCTCAGTAGAGAAAGCTAAAACTGACCATCATGATGAGGCGAGAGCTGGTCGCTGTTCGAGAGGTTTTCGAGTCCCTAAAGACTTATGTCGCTTAGAGCGAGGAGTCGGCTTTGTCCGGCCTAGGCATGGATAGCGCCCCGAACTCGGTCTTCCGAACACTAGGGGCTTCGCCGAAATTTAAAATTATAGAATTCTATGGCTAAGTGAGAGTGTTCAAGCATTATAGTCCGATTGCCTTGTTCGTTGTGTTGAGCGCCTCCCTCGAAGGACCCAAGAATGGGAAAAAGAGCGCTCATGTTTATCCCGAACACCCCAGCACTCGTGTCATGGAGGCAGAAGCCGACGACTCGCCATCTCTCAAATTTGATAAACGGCCGCACAGAAGGTAATATTTTAAATTCAAAAGTGTTGCTTAGCGCATATGAACAAGTTTTCAGCGTACAGGATCACAAATGCGAGTTTACTCAAATATTACGCTATAAGGCGGGCACCCTTCAGGACGCCCTCATAATACGCTTCCGGAACGCGATGCTCCTTGCCCGGCGGCGGCCCGTCCTTCACCAGCTTCTCCGCATCCATCTTGCCCCAGTGCACTTTAGCACGGGCAAGCGCCCTACGGGCACCTTCGATGCAGACGGAGCGCTTGATTACTTCAAGCCGTGGACATGCATTCACCAGCCGCCTCACCAGCTCGAAGTAGCTCCCAGGCAGAGCCTCTCCAGGCCAAAGCCGAACTATGAGGCCCTTCATGGCCTGTTCGGCCACCTTGTGGAGCTCGACCATTTGCTTCAGCTGGTCGCTCAAAGGCACCAGGTGTCCGGCCTCAGCATACTGATACCAGAACACCTTCTCCGTCGAGCTCCCCTCCTCGGCTCGGTAGTAGGCGGCGGCATCAGACGCACTACGGGGCAAATCTGCGAATGCTCCTGGAGAGCTTCGGACTTGGGTAAGTAACAAGTAATTCACTTTCACGTGCTTGCTTTGCATAATGAATGCCTTACCCGCCGCTATCTTCTTCATATCTCCAATTTCTTGGAGGGCTTTTTGGGCTTCATCCTTGGCAGACTTCGCGCTTTCGAGGGCTGCCGCAAGCTCGGACGCTTGCGTCTTCGAGTCAAGCTCCAAACTCTCGTGTTTTTTCACGAGATCCTGGAGCTCTTTCTGCACCTCCTCCACCCGCGCCTCCTGCTTCCCTCTCTCTGTGCGATCCGCGGCCGCTCTGCTTTCGGCCTCAGACAACGCTTTCTTAAGGGTTGCCACCTCGGTCGTGGCCCCTATAATAGCACGTTGATCCTGTCATTTTTTGCAACCACATCTTCTCTATATACTTGCGCAAGGTATTACTTACCTTCCTTCTCCTCGAGTTGCCTCTTGGCATGGCCGAGCTCGTTCTCGGACCGCGTGAGGTTTTGCTTCAGCGTATCCACCTCCGCAGTCAGTGCGGCGGAGGCCAGCAGCGAAGCCTACATACGCATATTGACTTGATTATGTTAGACTCCTGCGAATGCTATTACATCCTCTATTCGGCTTTTCTTTCCGAACGCCGAACAGAGCATCAGGGGCTACTGTCTATGCGGTAATATTTTTACATATTCTTTACTTACCTCAAAGCATGTTAGAAGGCTGGCACAGGCTTCAGTCAGTCCGCTCTTGGCGGACTGAACCTTCTAGATCACCGCACTCATAATAGTGCGGTGCTCCTCGTCGATGGAGGCGCCGTTAAGCACCTCCAGCAAATTGTCTGGTGCCTCCGGTTGGACGGAGGTCGCCGGCTCGGTAGGCTTGCTCCTCTTGGAAGGAGGCTGCCTACCGGAGTCCGAAACCGTTGAAGGTTCCGGCGCGGTGTCCGGCTCAAGGCCGGACTTGGAGCCCTTGGGGGTTCTATCCCCTTTACGCCTGGAGTCCGGGAGGTCGCCTTGCGGCGCCTCCAGGACCACCTCCTCCTGGCTTGGAACCTGTTGGGACGCCACCGCGGCGTCGTCCGTAGGATGGGGGGAGGTAGTCGTCGGAAGCGAATTCACATCCGACGAATGCAGGGAACCGCTCGACGACACGTCAAGCCGGTCTTTGGGTGGACTGCATAAACATGTTCGACGTAAGGAAAAGCTGTGCAATGGGGGAATACTATGAATCACTCTGGTATCCGGATACTTATGATCTCGTCAGGGGCTTGGCCCTGTGCGGCCACTCCTCTTCGCCGTCGTTGGCGTTGGTGGAGTAGTCCGGAGGAGGGGTCTTCCCCTTCTTGGACCCTTCGGCCTCCCTAGTTGGGGCGGCCTTCCTTTTCTTCCCTCCCCCGCTGGAAGGGGAGAGGTCTCTTCTTCCTCCTCCTCATCTTCATGGGAGGAGTGCGCCTTGGAGTCGTCGGATGATGAATCCAACACCTCCTGGCGTCGGGCACTCTTTCGAGTCCCCGTGGCCTTCTTCTTGGCCTTCTTCTCCGGCACCACATAGGGTGCCGGAACCAGCAGCTTCGCCAAGCGAGCGTCCGCTGGGCCTTCGGGCAAAGGAGCCGGACAGTTGATCTGTCCGGACGTCTCCTGCCAATCCTGTCAAAGGTAAGGGAGCTTAGATCCCGCATGGAGTCAAACTATGAAAAACTAATACCCTGTAAAAGGTAAAAATAGCTTACAGCACGAGCGTGATGATGCGTGCTGAATCTACGATCCTCGGTAGCGGATGCGGGGGCCTCAGCGCCCTTGAAAAGCACCTTCCAGGCATCTTCATACGTCGTGTCGAAGAGCCTGCTCAGAGTTCGGTGCCGCGCCGGGTCGAACTTCAACAGGTTGAAAGCCCGTTGTTGACACGGGAGGATCCGGCGGATGAGCATAACCTGGACTACGTTGACAAGTTTGAGCTTCTTATCCACTAGGGTTTGGACGCATGTTTGGAGTCCGGTCAGCTCTCCTTTTTTACCCCACGACAAGCCCGTCTCTTTCCAGGAGGCGAGCCGTGTAGGGGGTTCAGATCGGAACTCGGGGGCTGCGACCCATTCAGGGTCGCGCGGCTCGGTGATGTAAAACCATCCCGATTGCCACCCCTTTAGGGACTCCACGAAGGAGGGATCTAGCCATAGGACGTTGGGCATCTTGCCCACCATGGCGCCTCCGCACTCCGCCTGGGTGCCGCGCACCACCTTCGGCTTGACATTGAAAGTCTTGAGCCATAGGCCGAAATGGGGGCGGATGCGGAAGAAAGCCTCGCACACAACGATAAACGTCGAGATGTTGAGGACAAAGTTTGGGGCCAGATCATGGAAATCTAGGCCATAGTAGAACATGAGCCCCCGGACAAATGGGTGGAGAGGGAAGCCCAGTCCGCGGAGGAAATGAGGGAGGAACACCACCCTCTCATGGGGCCTAGGGGTGGGGATGAGCTGCCCCTCTTCGGGAAGCCGATGCGCAATGTCGTTAGACAAGTATCCGGCCTTCCTCAGTTTTTTGATGTGTTCCTCCGTAACGGAGGAGACCATCCACTTGCCTCCCGCTCCGGACATGGCTGGAGAAGGTTGAGGTGGGGTGTGCGGACTTGGGCGCTGGAGATCGAGTGAGCGGAAATGGATAGGCAAAGGAGGAAGAAGGCGTGGATGAAAAGGTGGATCCTTATCCCCTTATATGGGTGGACGCGACTATGCGTCCCCACCAGCCTGGTAAAACTCGCTTATCTCCCAAGCGCCGTAATCAATGGCGCGGTTGGGTTACCCACGCCCGTATTGATGAGAATCCCGGAATAAGGGGACACGATTTCTGCTTTGACAAGACGTGCCAAGGAAACCGCCTCACTAAACGCGCTGAGGTGGGACAGTAAAACGATTCGAATAAAGACTTGGCCGTGGTGTGATGTCACGCTACGGAATACGTCAGCAGATTAGATTTGTGTAAATATTATTCTCTCTATGGCAATATGTGGAAACTTATTTTGCAGAGCCGGACACTACCTTTGTGTTCAAAATCTTCTATGAAGTACTTGAAGGAGGAACCCGCCTTGCAATGCCGAAGACAATCTGCGCGCCGGACTCGTTGTCATTGAAGTCTGGTTCAGGGGCTACTGAGGGAGTCCTGGATTAGGGGGTGTCCGGATAGCCGGACTATACCTTCGGCCGGACTCCTGGACTATGAAGATACAAGATTGAAGACTTCGTCCCGTGTCTGGAAGGGACTTTCCTTGGCGTGGAAGGCAAGCTTGGCGATACGGATATGTAGATCTCCTACCATTGTAATCGACTCTGTAACCCTAGCCCTTTCCGATGTCTATATAAATCGGAGGGTTTTAGTCCGTAGGACGAACAACAATCATACCATAGGCTAGTTTCTAGGGTTTAGCCTCTCTGATCTCACGGTAGATCTACTCTTGTACTACCCATATCATCAATATTAATCAAGCAGGACATAGGGTTTTACCTCCATCAAGAGGGCCCGAACCTGAGTAAAACATTGTGTCCCCTGCCTCCTGTTAACATCCGCCTAGACGCACAGTTTGGGACCCCCTATCCGAGATCCGCCGGTTTTGACACAGACAGCCCCAAATTTCCAGAGATGGCCATGTCAGCATCCACTGACATTATTTCACAGCCCCATGCAAACCACATGCATACTCTTTGTTCACAAACAACGCAAACATGAAACATTTCTACCTTTAAAAAATAGTAGCTTTAGATTTATATTCTTCATGTGTAATTCACAGTGCAAGGATTTGTTTCTACTATAGAAATTCTATAGGAATTTTAACATCCATCCACTCAATCTTATACCCTTTTTTTTAAGCACTCAAACCGTACAAGGCCTTAACGGGCGGACGTTCACCGCATAGACAGAGCTACAGGGGCCCGCCCTTCCCTCCTGGAACTGTCCCCCCACTCCTCCCCATCGGACTCTCTCTCTCTATCCAGCAGGCGGCCGTCGCACCGCGCCGCCTCCGCTCTCCCCTTCCGCCGCCGTCTGCTTCTCCGCGCGTCCCCTCGCAGGCCGCAGCCGCTCAGAGCACACACAGGTCCAACCCCTCTCTTCTCGCCCGCCTCGAACGCGGATCCAGCCCCCTCCCCCCTTCTCCGCACAGCCAGCGCGGTGCCGGTGCGGCGGCGGATATTTGATGGGCTATTGCTGATACTCACCGGAGTACTGTTTTTTTCAGGTGCCAAATCAGGAACAGCGAGCCGCCGCCGATGCACGGATGCAGGCAGCGGCAGATAATCTCGGGGAGCAAGCGCCGGGACCTGTCCCTGCAACCAATTCTGAACAAGTATGCATGGTTACCAATAAATTTGTCTGCGGAAGTTTTTATTACCTGCATGTGCGTGTATCTACCACAGATGTGAAATGGACTTTGTGAAATTGGCACAGGTTGCGATGACCTATCCGGACCGGGCCGTAGAACCGAACCATTCAGGAGCAGAGCTGCACTTGGAAAAGGTATATCATCGCTTGAACGCGTCTGCTTACAATGTGCGTTCGTCTGTTGACGATATACTGCAAGAGAAATACGCAGTCGCCAGAAACAAATGGTGAATTGCTCTCGCGTCGTATCACATGGCAGTAAATTCGATGGGTAAACAATGGCATTTGCAGCCAACTGATTATGGTATTCAGTGCCATCACTGTGTTTTCCTTTTGTGGTTCACCTGTGTGTAGTTGGTAGCATTGTGGGTTTCTGGTAGTAGAAATCGGGAAGGACCTTGGCTTTGACTTCCTTCCTCTTAATAAACATCACTACTACTATATATTTGTAGAATGCCCTCATGCCTACTTTTACTGGGAAATAAAGTAATAAATTACACAGGGAAACGTCGGCAAACAAGCGATGCCAGGAGGAGGTCTACAGCTGACTGGTGGAAATGATCAGGTATGGAAACCAAGCAAGACATATGGAGTACTGCTCTGTAAAACAAGTGGAATTCAATACAGCCTTACCCAATAGCTTAACAGATATCATTCACCCGCATGCAGGAACACGCGTCGAATGGCATTGGCACAGCTGCACAAGGACTGTTGGCAGATATATCGGATAAACAATCCAACTTGGTGGACCCTGGAATGCAGCAGCACGCTGAAGAACAAGACCAATTACACGGTGTTACACAAGGGCACGAAATGTCTAGCAATGATACAAGCAGTGGGAGCGATTCAGGTAGCAGTTCAGGGAGTGAGTTAGATACTGAACTAGGAAAATGCTTCTACCCTAGTTTCGAGGAATTGGAGAATTCAAGACCACCGGAAATTGGAATGAGATTTCCAACCCTGGAAGATGCAGAACGTTTCTACAGCACACATGCTATGCTAACTGGTTTTGCAGTAAGGAGGGGGTCGAATTACAGGAGAGTGAAGTTTGACCTGGAATGCAACAGAAGTGGTAAACTAAAGCCAACTGAGGACCTGAAGAGGAAGAGGAGGTCTAATGCTTTGGGCTCACGGTGCCAAGCAAAGGTGATAGTGAAGCTCCATAACGAGCAATGGGAGTTCATAGGAGTTAAGCATGAGCACAACCATCCATTATGTCCATCCCCATCTCTCGCAAGTTTCTTTTTGAACCACAAATACTTGTCAAGTGAAGAAAAGTTATTTCTAAGAGTTCTGCAACAAAGTAGGGTAAATCCAAGGAAAGCTATGAATATTTTCAGGAGAATGAGAAGCAACTTCGGAAAGGTATCATCAATAAAAGAGAAAGATACGAGCAATTCACAGTGTGTAAACCAGTGGAGAAAAGAAAACTCAGATGTTGAAACTGCACTGAAGCGCTTCAAAGAACTGGAGCTGCGGAGCCTAGGATTTTCCTACACCATGCAAAAAGATGAAGATAACATAGTTAGGAGTCTTTTCTGGACTGATGCGAGGTCGAAAGTAGATTATGAGATTTTTGGAGATTTCATATCGTTTAATACCACATACAGCACTAATAGGCATAACATGACTTTCACCCCTATTATTGGAATGAATAGTCATGGGAGAATCCTTGTGTTTGGATGCGCCTTGCTACAAGATCAGAAAGCTGAAACCTTCAAGTGGATGTTCCAAACTTTCTTGCATGTGATGGGAGGGAAACTGCCAAGAATAGTCATAACAGACCAGGATGAAGGTATGGCGACAGCAATTTCTGAGGTCATGCCACAAGTAAGGCACAGATTTTGCAAGTTCAGTGTGATGCGAAAAGCACAGGAAATTCTAGGAGCCTTCATGGCAGCAAGGGGCAACATAAATGCAGAGCTGCACGACTTGGTAGACAACTCACTGACCGAAAAGGAATTTGAAGAAGGATGGGATTTTCTCACTGAGAGATACGATGCAAGTGAAAATGAGTACCTCCGACTCATGTGGGAAACAAGGAAAAACTGGGTGCCTGTTTATTTCCAAGCAGATTTCTGCCCATTTGTCGAATCAGCTGGATATTTTGAGGGGACAAACTTATTATTCAAAGACAACGTGCTTCCAAAGGACAGAATCGAGAAGTTTATTGAGCAATATGAGAGGATGCAAGAGCATATAGTAAAAACAGAGGAAGAGGATGCATTGCAGTCAGCAACTGAACCAGCGTACTTCTCCATGCAGCCAATAGAAAAGCATGCAGCGCGAATATACACAAGGCAAATATTTCTGAGAGCACAGAATGAACTATACTATTCCACAGCATTCAACGTGCATGAGATACAAGGAGGACACAGACTCGAAAAGGTCTTCAACTATGAGAACCCGGAGTTCAGTAGAAATTCTTTCGAAGTGCTAGCTGAACCTGGAACCCATGCATTTAAATGCCAATGTGCAAAGTTTACCAGGGATGGGATTCTCTGTTGCCACATATTCAGAGTTTTCACGCAGCTCGGAGTCAAAGAAATACCGGCGCAGTACATGCTGCCCAGGTGGGCTCCCAAATTCATAGAGGAGCGGCTGAAAGAGTACGAGGAGAGATGCTCAAAGAGAACAGAAAACAAAACGAGATACGCGATGCTATTGGGTAAAATGGCGGAGATCGGCAAGGGGATATGCGCGGACGGTGCGAAAAGCAGCTGCTTCATGCTCGAACTAGACAAGGTTCAAGAGACATTTGGCAGCGATGGCGGAAGAAAATCCTAGAAAATGATCAGGTCCTAATGCGGAGCAAGTGAGAATTAGCAATTGTAGTGTCCTCTTCTCAAGCTCTTGGTAATGCGCGAGGCAGCCAACCTTATATGTTAGTTAAACATACCCTCATCAACTAGGGTGGTGTAGTAAATTTTACACCCCCTTATCATGGATGAATGAGTCATAATGTGCCTTTGGAATTTTCCCTTAGGAATTATTGAAAATCTGAAATAATAAATGGGCCCAGCCCAATAATTCCAACACAACACCAATACACCATCGGCCGGCCCTTTTGTGGTGGCGCAGATCGTTGCCATTGCTGACAGATGTGTGCTCTTGGGGAGCCCATTACTTGCGAATGCGAAGTGTTTGTTTATGTATCCAAGCACAGGCATTGACATCACAGATTACTACCGGCTTGACTGTTCAGACTAGTGCCACAGTCAAATCTCACAAATGACTAGGCTCCTGGAGGAATAAGCAACTGTGATGTGCACCATGGGCGTCAGGTACAAGCACAGCATCTGTCTTGCGTCTCTCAAACAAAGGCTGCAGACCACTTGGAATTGGCCATAACTGATTCAGAGCATTGCACAACGAGGGCTACATAGATTCGGCGCGACGAAAGCAGACAAAAGCGACCGAGTTCAGGGGACGCTTTGGCACGCGCGGTGTGCGCGAGGTTTCCTTCACTTGAGGGGAATGAACCTCGAGGAGTGGGTGGCGCCGATGCCGGGCCTCCCGTGCTTGACGGGCTTGTAGCTGATGGAGAACTCGGCGAGGTGGTGCCCAATCATCTCGGGCTTGATCTCAATCTGGTTGAAGGTTTTCCCATTGTACACTGCGATCTGGCTGCCTACCATCTCTGGCATGATGATCATGTTGCGCAGATGAGTCTTCACGGCACCGGGCTTCTCACCAGCCGGTGCCCCCATTCTCTGTGCATTTTCAGAGAAAAACGAATGAGCTTCAGATGTTATGATCTCACACAAAAATCTTTGTCCCGCACAAACAATGCAAACATAAATCGATGGTTCAAGCTAAAACAGCACGAGAGAGGTGTGCTGTTAAACCTTGATCTCACACAAATGGAGTAACTTATAACTTACAAATGTGAAAACACTCAAATCAATACCTGTACATGTCAAACCTTGATCTCACATAATCTAGTGTTTCATGGTGGTTTAAAGACCAATAAGACACTCACTCGTTTGAAGGTTCTCCCGGCCCCTTTTTCCAACATCAATATTCCTACAACCTAAATCCAGAATCAGAAATGGGTCAAGAATATATGGCATGTCCGCTAGATGAAGGTTTATTCTTCTGCAGTGTAAGCAAAATATTTGAGCCCTTCTCAATATTCTTCTGCACGAATAAATTTATATTCTACTAAAAGCGGCGACATACTGCTACAGTACCATATCCAAGCAGATAAAAGTAACCATCTGAACTACGCAAAAAAGAAGAAGAGCATATTGCCGAAGCATCTGAAAAGCAACATATAATTAAGCCCATGCCTTACCCAGTTTGACTAGAGTGTATTTGTAATGTTATTTAAACCTTTCAAGGGTTATTTACAACTTGGCAATGATACAGCCAGGGCTAATGTCAGTTTTTCCAATGTTTGTCAAACTTTTCCGCAAGTTGATGATTTGGAGGCCAGAGGTGTGTATGTACCTAGATATATTAGCTTTGACGAGAAGCATGAGTTTGAGGAGAAGCTAACTAGCGTGACATGCATGCATGCTAATGTGCTAAAATTGAGAGCAGTTGGAGTACCAGATTATGCCAGGGAGAAAAATAATTTGGAAACAGATTTGTTTTCCTTGGACCTAGTAAACATGCATGCACTTCAAAGAGCACATATACGTGTACACGAGAGAAGTGATGATATGCTACAAGTCCGTACATGTGCTAGTGCACAAGGAATTAAAGTCCATTATCTTTTTATGTTTCCACGCAGGGCCGTCCAGGGTCCTGTGCAGGCTGTGCGACTGCACAGAGCCCCCAAATTCCAGGGCCTTTCGATTCTAGGCCTATGTCTCCTAAATTTTGGGCCATTCTTACAACTAACACAGGCCCATGGCTCTCCTGAACTGGACCTTCTCCTCAATTTTCCGAATGACCTTTTCTGAGTCCGGATTGACGCAGCCTGCCGCCGATCGATATCCATCTTCCCGAGACGAACGAAGTGTGGCGCCGCCGCACGGTGGCGGAGGCTAGAGGTGTTGTCTAGTTTGATCGCTTTGTTTCCTCCCCGGAGGTGCAGCCCATATCCCTTCTCGCATGAAGAATTTTCGTATGGTACAACAATAGCAAGTCGTCTGTGCACTGCATCGCAGGAAGGTGCCTTCTCTGATGATCTGACTTACTATAGCTTGTGTTTTTTAGTCTGTTGGCTGGCCATTCCTCATTGAAATTATGCAACGTTTCAGTTTTGGGAACAATTGGATTCAATGCACGGCTTTGTTCCTCTCTGCTGCTACTACAAGGGTCATGATGAATGGACGTTTGGGTGACCCAATCTAACAGGTTTCTTCAAGGGGTTGCTTAATGTCAAGTTTCATCCAGTTTTTCTTCGCTATAACTCTATCCTGTAAATACTCTTTTCTATTATTAACATAATGTTTTGCGTATTCTGAAATAAAAATGCACTATTAGAAACAGCCGGTGGCCCATACCAAGGCGAGGGCACCACCGATCTGTCCAGCAGGTGCGCTCAAACCGAAACACTATTTAATTTAGACTATTTTGTTCCGTTGAATGATTATATTAGTGAGTATATTGTGTGTATATGCACCAGTTCATCAAGATATGTAATAGGTTAGTTGACCAAGTTGTCATACGCCAAGATTTTCAAGATTGTTGCTAGTTTAAAATTCAGGTTCAATCTTTTTTTGTTATAGTATTTTCATGAAGCAACCTGTATTCCAGAAATTTAGGCCCCCATTCGCATTTTGCACCGGCCCCCCGAATTTCTGGAGATGGCCCTGTTTCCACGTCCACCAGAAAACAGATCAAAGGCCATGAAGTTGCTACCTCGAGAGTTGCTGTGTTTGTGCGCTAGTGGTTGGGGACCTCCTGCTGTCTACACGTATCCAACGGCCCTCCAAATTAAAAGGAAATATTAGAGTACGTAGAGTTGGTTTTGTTTAGTCCAATTATTAAGTTGAGATCTTGCCGAGATGTAAAAGTTAAGATTAGATTAGAGTCCAAATTAGAGTTCTCGTTTGTTTAACAGAACAGATAAGGGTACGGCCAACTTGAGGGCCAAGTCGAGCCAGATGAGTTTATACGGGTATAAAAGTCATGTGTGGGACTGATGTAAAGATCAAGCTATATTTTATGAAATAGACACAATGTGTTTTTCAGGGTAGACACCTGTATCAAGTTTTAGAGGTATCTTTAGAAAAACCTCTTTGTTGCGATTTCTGTGAGGAAATTGTTTTGTGCGTGAGGTGCCGTCGTGCCGATTGTTTCTCTCGTGCTGAGCCGCAAGGTTCAAACCCTCTACTTCGCGTACATCGCATGCGCGGGCGAGAGGCTACTGCTGCTAGAGGTGGGGTACCGTGAAAGATCGGGCCGCAACAACAGATCGCGTCTCGCATCGAGGTTCGGTTTTTATCAGGTGGTATTCAGAGCAAGGTTGTTCACGGTACAATATTTTTCTTCGACTTCTATTGAATTTTTTATCATGAGGAAGGATTGTAGCTCGCAAATGATGATGTCGGTGGAGAAGGATCCATTGCGTGCCTTGTCATGGTACCAATGCTTTACGCGTGTGCGTGTAGGGCCGGCGAGTTGCGCAACCTTGATGAATTGCTATTCTGGGATGAATTTAGCGAGTAAGACTATGGTTGATGCTTTGAACCTACCATTGATTGAACATCCAGAACCGTACAAGCTTTGGTGGAAGGACAAGTTTGTCAAAATCATGCATCGCGTCGAGGTACAGTTTATTCTATGTGGATATGGTGATCTGGTCATGTGTGATGTGCTTTCTGTGCACATGCATACATGTTCAATACTACTAGGAAAACCATGGACAGATAAACGACAGTTGACATATCATTCTGTTGGCGAATTTTCTTTTGTTTTGGGAGGACAATACGTACCACTTGATTCATACACATTAGAGAAGTATACGGCTGATCGCAAGAAGCGGGATATTGCTCAAGCTGCATCAGAAGTAAAGAAGAAGAAGGTTGAAGTTGCAAAAAAAATTCCAAGCATCGTTCAAACTGCAAATACAAATATTGTTAAAGAGATTGATTCGAAACCGAGGATGGTTTCGTTTCAATGGGGAGAGGATGATACAGCCAGGGCTAATGTCAGTTTTTCCAATGTTTGTCAAACTTTTCCGCAAGTTGATGATTTGGAGGCCAGAGGTGTGTATGTACCTAGATATATTAGCTTTGGTGAGAAGCATGAGTTTGAGGAGAAGCTAACTAGCGTGACATGCAGGGCCGTATCCCGGAAATCTAGGCCCCGGAGCAAGATCACAATTTAGGCCCCGTTGTATAATAAAGCCAATAAAAAATATTTTTATTAATCACTGTATATTTGTGGTAGTAGTATAGATTTTTTTAGCAATGTGGTAGTAGTAGTACAGTGTTTCAAAGGATTACATCACACCAAAAGAAAAACTTTGAGCTATTAGGATACCAGAGGGTGCACGGACTCGAGAAAGAACGATGTAAAGTTAATTTCCAGGGAATTAATTCGGGGGTTTGATTTGCCACTGAGCACTGAGGTCTCAAGGAAGATAGAGAAAAGCATTGTAGAACTTGATAAGTAATCTGCTTCAGGAGTTCTCCTTGCGTTATGCAGAGAGATAGGTTTGGTTGTGGGGCCTCGGTCGGTGGTGGTTCCACGGTTGACTGCTATTTTTTTCTCTTTACAATTTCATTTCACAGTTCATTAGTTTGCGATCCACTTATTATTAGTACGTGCTTAGCAAAATTAGGGGCCCCATAGTTTTGGGGGCCCTGTGCGGCTGCTCCGGTTGCACATGAAGAGATACGGCCCTGGTGACATGCATGCATGCTAATGTGCTAAAATTGAGAGCAGCTGGAGTACCAGATTAAGCCAGGGGGAAAAAATAATTTGGAAACAGATTTGTTTTCCTTGGGCCTAGTAAACATGCATGCACTTCAAAGAGCACATATACGTGTACACAAGGGAAGTGATGATATCCTACAAGTCCGTACATGTGCTAGTGCACAAGGAATTAAGGTCCATTATCTTTTTATGTTTCCACGTCCACCAGAAAACAGATCAAAGGCCATGAAGTTGCTACCTCGAGAGTTGTTGTGTTTGTGCGCTAGTGGTTGGGGGCCTCCTGTTGTCTACACGTATCCAACGGCCCTTCAAATAAAAGGAAATATTAAAGTACGTAGAGTTGGTTTTGTTTAGTCCAATTATTAAGTTGAGATCTTGCCGAGATGTAAAAGGTAAAATTAGATTAGAGTGCAAATTAGAGTTCTCGTTTGTCTAACAGAACAGATAAGGGTACAACCAACTTGAGGGCCAAGTCGAGCTAGATGAGTTTATACAGGTATAAAAGTCATGTGTGGGACTGATGTAAAGATCATGCTATATTTTATGAAATAGACATAATGTGTGTTTCAGGGTAGACACCTGTATTAAGTTTTAGAGGTATCTTTAGAAAAAACCTCTTTGTTGCGATTTCTGCGAGAAAATTGTTTTGTGCGTAAGGTGCCGTCGTGCTGATTGTTTCTCTCGTGGTGAGCCGCAAGGTTCAAATCCTTTACTTCGCGTACATCGCATACGCGAGCGAGAAGCTACTGCTGCTAAAGATGGGGTACCGTGAAAAATTGGGCCGCAACAACAGATCGAGTCTCGCATCGAGGTTCGGTTTTTATCAACTTGATGATATGGTGTGTTGCCAAACATCGTAAGTGCTACAGACAGTACATGCCGGGAATCCTAAAACATTAGGGAGCACAGAAAACAGCAAACAAGTTAAATTTTCTATACTTCCTGATCAGTAATAGTGTTAGTGAAGGCAGACAAAATGGATACATTGGAGGCCAAAAAACACCAAGAATGCGTGTTGATTTAAAAAAACGCACTTAGTAGAATGGTTAGGCCAGAAAATGTACTTGGCCAGGCTATTCCGCCGCGCTACACTCCCAAATATACATGCTAGTAATTGCTACTCTCTATTAGTATCAAAAATACTCTTATATTATGGAACGAAGGGATTAGTAAGTTAGTCATATATTTATAACAACACGTGAAACGAGGAAAATTCTGGCACGCTGTCGCAAGTGGCACGATTGTTTAAACACGAAGACGGTTATAAATAGCAGGCAGTTAATTACAGAAAAAATGCAGAGGCATATGGAGGAGTATATATCGCCCATTACCGCCTTGCGCAGCCTCCTGTTGAGCATCAATGAATTCCTCTTGAACCACCTGTAGAACCTACAACAACACGAAAGCACAGCATTTTCTTCCAGTCAAACGAACTAGCAGTTCAAGAGATCCCACCCTCGATCTCAAGAGAGACGCACGCCACTCTGGGTTCTACTCCCTCCGTTTCTAAATATTTGTTTTTCTAAACATTTTAGAGTGAATTCCATTTTTTACCTTGTAGTTGTACATTTATGACACATATTACCCTATTTAGCGGAACTTTTATCGAAATGTCAGATTTTGGAGACTTTTAACACGGTTTTACCCCAGTTTTACATTTTGTTTGTTTATGGTCGATAGGAACAGATGTTGCGTCATTGATTTGTAAAAAAACTGTAAGGATCGGAGGACATCATTGGCGATCTTGTCCAAACTTCTCTTGTCTATCTGTTCCACTCCTTGTGGCCGTCCACATGTTTTTGGATACAGGGCGTCACCTCACACCTTACCTGATGGACACGCATCAAAAAACAAGGGTCCAAAGATTTCAAAAGGGGTATTCTAGACGAATTTTCACTGAAAGGGGTAATTAGTGTCATAAATGTATAAATATGGGGTAAAAAGTGGAATTCACTCAACATTTTAAATAGACTATAACATACAGATGTATATAGATATATTTTAGAGTGTACATTCACTCGTTTTACTTCGTACGTAGTTATTTGTTGAAATTTCTATAAAGACAAATATTTGGAAACGAAGGGAGTACATACCTTCTGTGGGCGTGGGCGGGGAGGACCTGGATGAGGTCGTCGGCGGACATGTCGAGGACCGCGTCGAGGTCGAAGTCGCGGTAGCTGAACTTGCGGAAAGTTCTCTTCGTCGGCTGCCCCGCGGCCGCGGCGGCGGCCGCCTCGGCCTCCATGCCGACGTTCGCCTGTGAAAGCACAAGTGCTCCCTGGGTGATTCTGGTAATTAATGTCAACATATCTCTTATTGGACTAATGTTTTCATTTAATATGTTTCAGATAAGTTCAACAATGGAGTGGTATGGACTAGAGGATGTGGAACCCCTTCAAGATGATAAGGACAAATGATTGGCTCAAGCTCAAAGCTCAGGACTCTACATTTTTCATTTTAGTGATCCAAGATCACATTGAGTCCATAGGAAAGCCAATACTATTAAGAGGGCATGATGTGTTGCTTAATGGCTTGCTTGCTCAAAGTGCTCAGTGATATGCTCCACAGCCCTCGACCACTTTCTCACATCCACATATGTCCCAAACCAAAAGTCAAACTCAGCCCCACCGAAACTTTCTATCCGGCGCCACCGAGTTCTCTTGACATAGCCACTACTAGAAACCCTAATCAATTCGGTCTCATCGATGGGATCTCGGTCTCACTAAGATGGGATTGCAAACTCTCTGTTGCCTATTGCATTAATTTTGGTCTCACCGAAATATGAAATTGGTCCCACCGAGTTTGCTTGGCCAACTCCCTGTTTAGCTTATTACCAAAATCGGTCCCACCGAGTTTGTGTAATCGGTCCAACCGAGTTTGTGTAATCGGTCCAACCGAGATAAGGCTTTACCCTAACCCTAGCACATCGGTCCCACCGAGTTGATCATGTCGGTCCCACCGAAATGCCTAACGGTCACATTATGAACCAAATCGGTCCGACCGAGTTTTATAATTCGGTCCCACCGAGTTTGGAGATTTGTATGTAACTGTTAGATTTTGTGTGGAGGCTATATATACTCCTCCACCCACTCTTCATTCGTGGAGAGAGCCATCAGAACATGCATATACTTCCAACATACATTTTGTGAGAGAGAACCACCTACACTTGTGTTGAGGTCAAGATATTCCATTCCAACCACATAAATCTTGATCTCTAGCCTTCCCCAAATTGCTTTCCACTCAAATTATCTTTCTACCAAATTTAATCCTATGAGAGAGAGTTGAGTGTTGGGGAGACTATTATTTGAAGCACAAGAGCAAGGAGTTCATCATCAACACACCATCCATTACCTTTTGGAGAGTGGTGTCTCCTAGATTGGTTAGGTGTCACTTGGGAGCCTCCGTCAAGATTGTGGAGTTGAACCAAGGAGTTTGTACGTGCAAGGAGATCGCCTACTTCGTGAAGATCTACCCTAGTGAGGCAAGTCCTTCGTGGGCGATGGCCATGGTGGGATAGACAAGGTTGCTTCTTCGTGGACCCTTCGTGGGTGGAGCCCTCCGTGGACTCGCGCAACCGTTACCCTTCGTGGGTCGAAGTCGCCATCAACATGGATGTACGATAGCACCACCTATCGGAACCACGCCAAAAATCTCCGTGTCTCCAATTGCGTTTGCACACTCCAATCCCATCCCTTTACATTCTTGCAACTTGCATGATTTACTTTCCGCTGCTCATATACTCTTATCATGCTTGCTTGATATGTATTGTGAATGTTTGAACTTGTGCTAAAACTCCACTTCAACTTAAAGAATTTAAAAACTGCAACTTTTCTTGCTAAGAGTCTATTCACCCCCCTCTAGACACCTCTTCTCGATCCTTTCAATTGGTATCAGAGCCTTGTCTTCATTGCTTTGGTTTAAACACCTTTGGAGGAAGATGGATGAGTCTACATTGGGGAGTCTTAGACGTAGAGTGCCTATTCCTGATGGAGAGTACTTTTGCGAGTGGAAAATTGAGATGCTTGATATTTTCAATGAATATCATTTGACCAAGTACATTACTACTCCTTGTGCTCGGATTGTTGATCCATTGCATCCCACACCCGGCGAGGATCTTGACATGATTCGCAATCTTAGAACTATCAATCTTATTGTGAAAGGATTGCCTAAAAATTTGATTGCTAGCTTGCCTGCTCTTGATTGTGCCTACACCATATGGAGATTCCTTGAGGAACGATTTCCAAACTACCCCTTGAAAAACTTAGATGAGATTCTTCATAAGTCTATTGCCTTGAGTAAGATGAGTTCCAATGATCCCAAATTTGGTGATTGTTTATTTGAGCTTACAAATCTTACGAGTGCCAAAGGAGATGTTGGAATCATTAGCAATATCATTTCCGAAGTCATTAGAATTCATAGAGATGAACATTGTTACGGTCATACTTCTAATGAATCACTCTCTCTAGGAATTGATCCACCACATGACGATGTTGAACATGGATACTATGATGAGGATGATGATAGTGACTATGATCTTGATGATGCAATGAGACACTTTGGTCTTATGGCTAATCTTCGCGGCTACATGGCTGGAGGAAAGGAATGGGTTCTTGATAGTGGGTGTACCGATCATATGACCGGAGACAAAGATATGTTTCGTGAGCTTGCTGAAAACGACGGACCTTGAAAGTATGTCACTTTTGGTGATAACTCAAAGGGTAAGGTGGTTGGCCTTGGTAAGGTGGCCATCTCACATGATAGCTCCATACAAAATGTAATGCTCATTGAATCTCTTGGCTACAATTTACTTTCCGTATCTAGACTTGCTGACTTTGGTTTCAACGTCCTATTTACTGAAATAGATTGCCAAGTGTTTCGTAGAGATAATCATAAAATGGTCTTTACCGGTACACGTAGAGGTGATCTTTACATTGTTGATTTCACTAAAAAGGCTCAACCTAGAACTTGCCTAATTGCTAAATCCTCAAAAGGTTGGTTGTGGCATAGAAGGTTAGGTCATGTGGGCATGCGAAATCTTGATAAGCTTATTAAAGGTGATCATATCCTTGGAGTAAAAGATGTTATATTTGACAAGGACAGACTTTGTAGTGCTTGTCAAGCAGGAAAACAAGTTGGCGGAAGTCATCCCATGAAGAACATTATGACCACGAGAAGACCGCTCGAGCTACTTCATATGGATCTCTTTGGTCCCAATGCCTACAAGAGTCTCGGTGGTAACTCATTTGGCCTAGTTATAGTTGATGATTTTTCAAGATTTACTTGGGTGTTCTTTCTTGATGATAAATCGCAGGTCCAAAAGATCTTCAAGAACTTCGCTAGGAAGGCCGAAAATCAATTTGAAGTGAAGCTCAAGAAGGTTCGCAGCAACAACGGAACGGAGTTCAAGAACGCAAATGTGGATACCTTTCTTGACGAAGAAGGGATTTCACATGAGTTCTCGGCTACGTACACGCCTCAACAAAATGGAGTTGTTGAGAGGAAGAACCGAACTCTTATTAAGATGGCGAGGACGATGTGATGTCTACTACACAACCTTCTTCTTGTAGACGTTGTTGGACCTCCAAGTGCAGAGGTTTGTAGGACAGTAGCAAATTTCCCTCAAGTGGATGACCTAAGGTTTATCAATCCGTAGGAGGCGTAGGATGAAGATGGTCTCTCTCAAGCAACCCTGCAACCAAATAACAAAGAGTCTCTTGTGTCCCCAACACACCCAATACAATGGTAAATTGTATAGGTGCACTAGTTCAGCGAAGAGATGGTGATACAAGTGGTATATGGATAGTAGATAAAGGTATTTGTAATCTGAAATTATAAAAACAGCAAGGTAACTAATGATAAAAGTGAGCGTAAATGGTATTGCAATGATAGGAAACAAGGCCTAGGGTTCATACTTTCACTAGTGCAAGTTCTCTCAACAATAATAACATAATTGGATCACATAACTATCCCTCGACATGCAACAAAGAGTCACTCCAAAGTCAGTAATAGCGGAGAACGAACGAAGAGGTTATGGTAAGGTACGAAACCACCTCAAAGTTATTCTTTCCAATCAATCCGTTGGGCTATTCCTATAAGTGTCACAAACAGCCCTAGAGTTCATACTAGAATAACACCTTAAGACACAAATCAACCAAAACCCTAATGTCACCTAGATACTCCAATGTCACCTCAAGTATCCGTGGGTATGATTATACGATATGCATCACACAATCTCAGATTCATCTATTCAACCAACACATAGAACCTCAAAGAGTGCCCCAAAGTTTCTATCGGAGAATCACGACGAGAATGTGTGCCAACCCCTATGCATAGGTTCATGGGCGGAACCCGCAAGTTGATCACCAAAACATACATCAAGTGAATCACGTGGTATCCCATTGTCACCACAGATACGCACGACAAGACATACACCAAGTGTTCTCAAATCTTTAAAGACTCAATCCGATAAGATAACTTCAAAGGGGAAACCCAATTCATTACAAGAGAGAAGAGGGGGAGGAGAAACATAAGATCCAACTATAATAGCAAAGCTCGCGATACATCAAGATCGTACCACCTCAAGAACACGAGAGAGAGATCAAACACATAGCTACTAGTACATACCCTCAGCCCCGAAGGAGAAATACTCCCTCCTCGTCATGGAGAGCACCGGGATGATGAAGATGGCCACCGGAGAGGGATTCCCCCTCCGGCAGGGTGCCAGAATGGGTCTAGATTGGCTTTTAGTGGCTACAGAGGCTTCTGGCGGCGGAACTCCCGATCTATTGTCTGTTCTGGAAGTTTTAGGATACGTAGGTATATATGGGTGCAGGAAGTACGTCGGTGGAGCTTCGGGGGGCCCACGAGGCAGGGGGCGCGCCCTAGGGGGGGCGCCCCACCCTCATGAGCACCTCCCTTGGCTCCTGACCTGGGGTCCAAGTCCATCCGGTAGCTTTCCTTCCAAAAATAACTTCTCTAGTTGATTTCGTTCCGTTTCGACTCCGTTTGATATTCCTTTTCTTTGAAACACTGAAATAGGCAAAAAAACAGCAATTCTGGGTTGGGCCTCCGGTTAATAGGTTAGTCCCAAGAATAATATAAAGTGGATAATAAAGCCCAATATTGCCCAAAACAGTAGATAACATAGCATGGAGCAATCAAAAATTATAGATACGTTGGAGACATATCACGATGCTTGATGAGTACAAGACTCCAAAACACTTTTTGGCAGAAGCGGTTGAGACAGCTTGTCATGCAACAAATCGCTTGTATCTTCACAAGCTACTCGGCAAGACAGCATATGAGCTCCTCACCGATAACAAACCCCAAGTTGGATACTTTCGAGTATTTGGCTCAAAGTGTTACATTATTGATAAGCATCGTCGTTCTAAATTTGCTCCTAAATCTCACGAGGGTTTCCTACTTGGTTATGGCTCAAACTCTCACACTTACCGTGTCTACAACAGTTTCACCCGAAAGGTTGAAGAGACGGTAGATGTGAAGTTTGATGAATCTAACGGCTCGCAAGTAGAGCAATTGCCAATTGATGTAGGGGATAAAGACCCTTCGAAAGCAATCCAAGACTTGTCTATTGGAAAGATTCGACCAAAGGAGGTGAAGGAGAGTACCTCGTCCGTCCAAGGTGAACCAAGAGTCGACATGGAAGCATCCACGAGTGGGACACACCAAGATGAAAGAAAACGAGGAAGTACACCAAGATGAACCTCATCAACCTCCTTCTCCACCAAGACAAGAGAACAACGATGCCAATAATGAAGAAGGCCAAGAAGAAGAACGAGATGATGAAGAAGATGCTCCACCCCGACCCAAACGAAAGCTCCCACGAGTTCGAGCAAGAGTCTCAAGAGATCATCCCGTCGAACAAATCTTCAATGATATTCAAACCGGGAGAATCACTCGCTCTAAAACTCGTTTTGCTAATTTTTGTGAACACTATTCATTCATCTCTAGTATTGAACCTATGAAGATTGAAGAAGCATTGGAAGATCCGGATTGGATAAACGCCATGCATGAAGAGCTACACAACTTTGAGAGAAATCAAGTGTGGACATTGGTCGAGAAGCCCGACAACAACCACAACATCATTGGTACCAAATGGGTGTTTCACAACAAGCAAGATGAAGATGGTCAAGTCGTCCGCAACAAAGCTCGTTGATACGTCCATTTTGCATCATGCTTTTATATCGATATTTATTGCATTATGGGCTGTTATTTCACATTATGTCACAATACTTATGGCTATTCTCTCTTATTTTACAAGGTTTACATAAGGAGGGAGAATGCCGGCAGCTGGAATTCTGGGATGGAAAAGGAGCAAATATTAGAGACCTATTCTGCACAACTCCAAAAGTTCTGAAACTCCACGGAATACCTTATAATAAATAATGAAAAATCCTCACCAAAGATGAAGACCAGGGGGCCCACACCCTTCCCACGAGGGTGGGGGGCGCCCCCCTAGGGCGCGCCCGCCTACCTCGTGGGCCCCCTGGTGGCTCTCCGATGACCATCTTCTCCTATATGAAGTCTTTCGTCAAGAAAAAAATAAGAAGCAACCTTTCGGGATGAAACTCCGCCGCCACGAGGCGGAACCTTGGCGGATTCAATCTAGAGCTCCGGCAGAGCTGTTCTGCTGGGGAAACTTCCCTCCCGGAGGGGGAAATCCTCGCCATCGTCATCACCAATGCTCCTCTCATCGGGAGAGGGCAATCTCCATCAACATCTTCATCAGCACCATCTCATCTCAAAACCCTAGTTCATCTCTTGTATCCAATTCTTGTCTCCAAGCCCGGGATTGGTGCTAGTAGGTTGCTAGTAGTGTTAATTACTCCTTGTAGTTGATGCTAGTTGGTTTAATTGGTGGAAGATCATATGTTCAGATCCTTTATGCATATTATTACCCCTCTGATTATGAACATGAATATGCTTTGTGAGTAGTTACGTTTGTTCCCGAGGACAGGGGAGAAGTCTTGCTATTAGTAGTCATATGAATTTGGTATTCGTTCGATATTTTGATGAGATGTATGTTGTCTAGCCTCTAGTGGTGTTATGTGAACGTCGACTACATAACACTTCACCATTATTTTGGCCTAGAGGAAGGCATTGGGAAGTAATAAGTAGATGATGGGTTGCTAGAGTGACAGAATCTTAAACCCTAGTTTATGCGTTGCTTCGTAAGGGGCTGATTTGGATCCATATGTTTCATGCTATGGTTAGGTTTACCTTAATACTTTTGTTGTAGTTGCGGGTGCTTGCAATAGAGGTTAATCATAAGTGGGATGCTTGTTCAAGTAAGAACAGCACCCAAGCACCGGTCCACCCATGATACGTCTCCAACGTATCTACTTTTCCAAACACTTTTTCCCTTGTTTTGGACTCTAACTTGTATGATTTGAATGGAACTAACCCAGACTGACGTTGTTTTTAGCAGAATTGCCCTGATGTTGTTTTATGTGCAGGAAACAAAAGTTCTCGGAATGACCTAAAACTCCACGGGATATCTTACAATAAATAATAATTAATCCTCACCAAAGATGAAGACCAGGGGGCCCACACCCTTCTCACGAGGGTGGGGGGTGCGCCCCCTACCTCGTGGCCCCCCTCGAGACCCCCCGACTCCAACTCCAACTCTATATAACTGCTTTCAGGGAGAAAAAAAGAGGAGAGAAGAAATCATCGTGTTTTACGATACGGAGCCGCCGCCAAGCCCTAAAACCTCTCGGGAGGGCTGATCTGGAGTCCGTTCGGGGCTCCGGAGAGGGGGATTCATCGCCGTCGTCATCATCAACCATCCTCCATCACCAATTTCATGATGCTCACCGCCGTGCGTGAGTAATTCCATCATAGGCTTGCTGGACGGTGATGGGTTGGATGAGATTCACCATGTAATCGAGTTAGTTTTGTTAGGGTTTGATCCCTAGTATCCACTATGTTCTGAGATTGATGTTGCTATGACTTTGCTATGCTTAATGCTTGTCACTAGGGACCGAGTGCCATGATTTCAGATCTGAACCTATTATGTTTTCATCAATATATGAGAGTTCTAGATCCTATCTTGCAAGTCTATAGTCACCTATTATGTGTTATGATCCGTTAACCCTGAAGTGACAATAATCGGGATACTTACCGGTGATGACCGTAGTTTGAGGAGTTCATGTATTCACTATGTGCTAATGCTTTGTTCCGGTTCTCTATTAAAAGGAGGCCTTAATATCCCTTAGTTTCCATTAGGACCCCGCTGCCACGGGAGGGTAGGACAAAAGATGTCATGCAAGTTCTTTTCCATAAGCACGTATGACTATATTCGGAATACATGCCTACATTACATTGACGAATTGGAGCTAGTTCTGTGTCACCCTATGTTATGACTGTTACATGATGAACCGCATCCGGCATAATTATCCATCATTGATCCAATGCCTACGAGCTTTCCATATACTGGTTTACGCTTATTTACTTTCCCATTGATATTATTACAATCACTACAAAATACCAAAAACACTACTTTGCTTTCGTTACTCTTTTGTTACTGTTACTATCACTATCATATTACTTTGCTACTAAACACTTTGCTGCATATACTAAGTTTCCAGGTGTGGTTGAATTGACAACTCATCTGCTAATACTTGAGAATATTCTTTGGCTCCCCTTGTGTCAAATCTATAAATTTGGGTTGAATACTCTACCCTCGAAAGCTGTTGCGATCCCCTATACTTGTGGGTTATCAAGACTAATTTCTGGCGTCGTTGCCGGGGAGCATAGCTCTATTCTTTGAGTCACTTGGGATTTATATCTGTTTATCACTATGAAGAACTTGAGAGATCCAAAAACCAAGATCCATCCCTCAATTACGAGGGGAGGTAAGGAACTGCCATCTAGCTCTGCACTTGATTCACCTTCTGTTATGAGTAAGCTTGCGACACCTACACCTGCTTCTGCTATTCGTTCTGATATGTCGCATGTTATTGATGATGCTACTTCTGCTATGCATGATACTTATGATGAAACTACCTCTATGCCTGATACTACTATGCCACTTAGTGATTTTCTCGAGGAATGACTTGCTAGGGCTAGAGAGATTGAAAATATTGAATCTGATTATGAAGATGAAAGTGATGATGAAGAATCACTTGTTATTCCTGAGGGTTATTTATTTGATCAAGATGCTTCTTTAGCTATTTTAGCCTGCAAAGATAGATATGAACTCAAAAGGTTATTAGCTAAATGGAATAAGCAATCTCCAAATGCTAGGATGAGACCTGACCCTGCTTTTGCTACTTCACCTATATGTGTTGCTGATAAGGATTATGAATTCTCTGTTGATCCTAATATAATTACTTTGGTTGAATCCGATCCTTTTCATGGTTATGAATCTGAAACTGTTGTAGCACATCTTACTAAATTAAATGATATAGCCACCCTGTTCACTAATGATGAGAGATCTCGCTACTTTTATATCCTTTAAATATTTCCGTTCTCATTAAAGGGTGATGCTAAGATATGGTTTAATTCTCTTGATCCTGGTTGTGTGCGTAGTCCCCGGGATATGATTTACTACTTCTTTGCTAAATATTTCCCTACGCATAAGAAACAAGCTGCTTTAAAGGAAATATACAACTTTGTGCAAATTAAAGAAGAGAGTCTCCCACAAGCTTGGGGGAGGCTTCTCAAATTACTTAATGCTTTGCCTGATCATCCTCTTAAGAAAAATGAAATACTTGATATCTTTTATAATGGACTAACCGATGCTTCCAGAGATTACCTGGATAGTTGTGCTAGTTCTCTTTTCAGGGAAAGAACACCAGATGAAGCTGAAATATTATTGAATAATATGTTGACAAATGAAAATAATTGGGCACCTCTTGAGCCAGCTCCTGCTCCAATTAATGATCCTATTCCTAAACCCACTCCGAAGAAGAGAGGTGTTCTATTTTGCAATCCTGAAGATATGCAAGAGGCAAAGAAATCTATGAAAGAAAAAGGTATTAAAGCTGAAGATGTTAAGAATTTACCTCGTATTGAAGAAATACATGGTCTCAATTTACCGCCTGATGAAGAAATATATGATCTTAATCCTTTATTTATTGAAGAACCTCCAGACCTCGATAACCCGACATAGGTAGTAAAGGTAAATTCTCTCTATAGATATGATAAAGCTGAAATCCCTCCTACTAAAATTGCTAGTCAATGCTTGGATGAGTTTGATAATTTTATGTTTAAGCAAGAAGACTTCAATGCTTATTTTGGTAGACAATTAAAACAAGATGCTGATATGATTAAATACTTGGGTGATTATATGGCTAATATTAGAGGTGAACTTAAACTTGTTAGCAAACATGCTTTTATGGTTACCACTCAAGTAGAACAAGTGCTTAAAGCTGAAAAAGAATTGCTCAATGAGATGAATAGTAAAAAATGATCATGCTGTTAAACTGGCTACTAGAACTGGTAGAATGACTCAGGAACCTTTGTATCCTGAAGGCCACCCTAAGAGAATTGAGCAGGATTCTCAGAGAAATAAAATTGATGCACCTAGTTCTTCTAAAAAGAAGAAAAAGAAAAATGATAGAACTGTGCAAACTTCTAGCGAACCTATTGCTGAACCACCTGATAATCCAAATGATATATCTATGTCTGATGCTGAAACACAATCTGGTAATGAACATGAAC